>NC_080712.1:34577524-34595024 GCF_019097595.1 Hemibagrus wyckioides | reverse complement strand
ATGATGGTGGTTTTGGTGATGATGGTGATGGTTTTGGTGATGATGATGGTGATGATGATGATGATGGTGGTGGTTGTGATGATGATGCTAGTGGTTTTGGTGATGATGGTGGTTGTGGTGATGATGATGGTGATGATGATGATGATGGTGGTGGTTGTGATGATGATGCTAGTGGTTTTGGTGATGATGGTGGTTGTGGTGATGATGATGGTGATGATGGTGGTTGTGGTGATGATGGTGATGATGGTTTTGGTGATGATGATGGTGATGATGATGGTGATGATGATGGTGATGATGATGGTGGTTGTGGTGATGATGATGGTGATGATGGTGGTTGTGGTGATGATGATGATGATGGTGGTGGTTGTGGTGATGATGATGATGATGATGATGGTGGTGGTTTTGGTGATGATGGTGATGATGATGATGATGGTGGTGGTGGTTGTGATGATGATGCTAGTGGTTTTGGTGATGATGGTGGTTGTGGTGATGATGGTGGTTGTGGTGATGGTGATGATGATGGTGGTTGTGGTGATGATGATGATGATGATGGTGGTTATGGTGATGATGGTTGTGGTGATGATGATGATGATGGTGGTTATGGTGATGGTGGTTGTGGTGATGATGGTGATGATGATGGTGGTTGTGGTGATGATGGTGATGATGGTGGTTGTGGTGATGATGATGGTGATGATGATGGTGGTTGTGGTGATGATGATGGTGATGATGATGGTGGTTGTGGTGATGATGATGATGATGGTGGTTTTGGTGATGATGATGGTGATGATGATGGTGGTGGTTGTGATGGTGATGATGGTGGTTGTGGTGATGATGATGATGATGATGATGGTGGTTATGGTGATGACGGTTGTGGTGATGATGATGATGATGGTGGTTATGGTGATGATGGTTTTGGTGATGATGATGGTGATGATGATGATGGTGGTGGTTGTGATGATGATGCTAGTGGTTTTGGTGATGGTGGTTGTGGTGATGATGATGGTGATGATGATGGTGGTTGTGGTGATGATGATGGTGATGATGATGGTGGTTGTGGTGATGATGATGGTGATGATGGTGGTTGTGGTGATGATGATGGTGATGATGGTGGTTGTGGTGATGATGATGGTGATGATGATGGTGGTTGTGGTGATGATGGTGATGATGATGGTGGTTGTGGTGATGATGATGGTGATGATGATGGTGGTTGTGGTGATGATGATGGTGATGATGATGGTGGTTGTGGTGATGATGATGGTGATGATGATGGTGGTTGTGGTGATGATGATGGTGGTGATGATGGTGGTTGTGGTGATGATGATGGTGATGATGGTGGTTGTGGTGGTGATGATGGTGATGATGATGGTGGTTGTGGTGATGATGGTGATGATGATGGTGGTTTTGGTGATGATGATGGTGATGATGGTGGTGGTTGTGATGATGATGGTGATGATGGTGGTTGTGGTGATGATGATGGTGATGATGGTGGTTGTGGTGATGATGATGATGATGATGGTGGTTGTGGTGATGATGATGGTGATGATGATGGTGGTTGTGGTGATGATGATGGTGATGATGGTGGTTGTGGTGGTGATGATGGTGATGATGATGGTGGTTGTGGTGGTGATGATGGTGATGATGATGGTGGTTGTGGTGGTGATGATGGTGATGATGATGGTGGTTGTGGTGATGATGATGGTGATGATGATGGTGGTTGTGGTGGTGATGATGGTGATGATGATGGTGGTTGTGGTGGTGATGATGGTGATGATGATGGTGGTTGTGGTGATGATGATGGTGGTTGTGGTGATGATGATGGTGATGATGGTGGTGGTTGTGATGATGATGGTGATGGTGGTTGTGGTGATGATGGTGATGATGGTGGTTGTGGTGATGATGATGATGATGATGGTGGTTGTGGTGATGATGGTGATGATGATGGTGGTTGTGGTGATGATGATGGTGATGATGGTGGTTGTGGTGGTGATGATGGTGATGATGATGGTGGTTGTGGTGGTGATGATGGTGATGATGATGGTGGTTGTGGTGATGATGATGGTGGTTGTGGTGATGATGATGGTGATGATGATGGTGGTTGTGGTGATGATGATGGTGATGATGATGGTGGTTGTGGTGATGATGATGGTGATGATGATGGTGGTTGTGGTGATGATGATGGTGATGATGGTGGTTGTGGTGATGATGATGGTGATGATGATGGTGGTTGTGGTGATGATGATGATGATGATGGTGGTGGTTGTGATGGTGGTGGTGTAATAATTTCAGCAGCTGTATTGAGGATCTGCAGCATCGTGATTTGCAGTGTGTGTGTGTGCAGGTCTGGGGATTGTGTAACATTGTGGTAGTTGTGTAGCACAGTGTGTGTGATATTTTTTTTATAATGATAATGTCCATTGTTTAAATGTGTGATACATGTCGTGTGAATTGTCTGTGTGTGTGTGTGTGATTATATCACACAAACAAGTTTGCCCTTCATTCAGTCTAAACTGTGTGTCTCCTGTAGGTGGGAACTGGCTGCCATGACGACCAACAGCACCATCAGCCGACCCATCTTTTCATCTCATGGATAAACACACTCTCTCTCTCTCTCACACACACACACACACACATTCACCATGTTGGAGGACGAACTACAGTTTATTGACTCTGAACATTAATCCACTTTATTCACACTGTGTGTTAATTTATCTTGTGTTAATGAGGGTAGCTGTAAGTGTGTTAGAGAGAAGTGTGTGTGTGTGTGTGTTTTAGAGTATGCTATGTAGTGTGTATTAATACATGTGTTAAAGAGTGAGTGTGTGTGAGATAATGAGCATGTTGTTAATGAGCGTGTGTTTACATTGTGTTGGAATTAGAAGGCAGTGTCCCTAGGCAGGCAGCATGTTCAGGCAGCACTAGCACACTTCTGAGGGGAAGCTCTGAGGAACCTTCTCATTCTGTCCTAATTTGAGAGCATCATGTGACCTTCTCACTGTAAACAATCCCATACTGAATCATGATGAAGTGAGAAACGTCTCACAGATGTCTGTGACTCAACACTAACAGTGTTATTTGTGTGAATTGACTTTGGGAAGTCGTCCTTGTTATAATTAATGTAACTTCTTTAATGTGCTGGTTAGCCCTGGTTAGCCCTGGTTAACTCACCTGTTGCGTTACGAGTGAAGTGCGCAGTTTGTGTTGATTAGGTTAAATTGTGACTCTAGTTACAGAGCCATGTTTAGGTAAAGTGAACAATGAGTGAATGACGCTGAATAAATAAGCGAGTTTTAACAAACATGCTGCTGCTGAGCTTCTGTTCCAGCTGAACTGCTGACCAGTGAGAGACAGAAAAAAAGACATCTGTAGTGTAATTAATGCTAGCTAGTAACACTAGTCCATAACTCTGTTTAAAGCTGAGGTGCTTGTGTCTCAGCAGATAAGAAAATGGTGTGGATAGAGCCATGGTTAAAATGAGAAAATCAGAAGACATCTTAAAATATTCTAAACTGGGATTTAATGTTCAGGTTAAAGATCCAGGGTGTGAATGATGGAAGTGTCTGCTGTGTCCCAGGAGAGGGTTATGGGATTGTTTTCTCCGAGAGTGACACTCTGATGTTTGTTAGGGTCCCTAATAAACAAGTAGAGATAGAATTTATCTCTTCATCAGCATGCTGCCTTTGTAGGGAGCCTCCTGAGGGGACTACGGGACATGGTGATGGGAGCTGTGTGATTATCAGCACATGAATAATAGACACGAGGAAACAGTGTCAACATTTTTATTGGTGAAATGTATGTAAATAAACCTTTCTGTAAACAGCAGTGTGTGTGATATTAATGACTTGGTGTGTGTGTGTGTGTGTGTATATGAGAGTGTGTGTGTGTGTGAGAGAGAGAGAGAGAGAGAGTGTGTGTGTGTGTGTGATGCACTCCACCTGTTGAGCCATTTTCCTGGAACCTTAAACTTCAGCACTAAATGAGCTTCACTCACCAACACAGTCATTACACAGCACCCCCCCCTTTCTCCCTCCCTGCCCCCCCCTCTGCCCCCCCCCCGTCTCTCTCTCTGTCTCCCCCTCTTTCTCCCTCTCCCTCTCTTTCTCCCTCTCTCTCTCTCTCTCTCTCTCCCCCTCCCCCCCTCTTTCTCCCTCTCCCTCTCTTTCTCCCTCTCTCTCTCTCTCTCTCTCTCTCTCTCTGTCTCCCCCTCTCTCTCACTCCCCCCCCCTCGGGACTGACACTCAGTTTGGTAATGAGACGTTTGAGTCGAGTGAAGGTTGTTTTGAGCTGCTGATGGTGAAAGATGATGATTTATTGATTTATCACTTTAACCCTGAACCCCATCACCATAGTAACAACATGCTCTGGGATTAACAATGACTTCTAACCATAATGAAAATAACGTTAGTGAGACGTTCCATGAAGGAATCGACTCGTATACTTGTCCATCTTTATGAAGCTCTTTACAACATTCCAACTCGTGAAAATGTAGAACAATAAAATTTTATTTTTTTCACATCTAATGATCTGTTCATCTTTATTCATTTCTTCCATTTTTATGTTTTTGAAATTTTTACACATTTAGACCTGAACTTTCATTCTGCAAATGTAAATGAACTGCATAGAATATCAGCTTCATCACACTGAGTGTCTTATTCACTTACTTAAATCTTCAGTGTGTTCATTCTGTTCACCGTCATTATTCACTGCGTCCATGCCGTGTTCACTCTGAAACTTTACTGTGTCTGTGTGAGAGATCTCACCATGAGAGTTATGTGAACTGTTCACTGCCTGAAACTGTGTGCTGTCTGCATGTCTCTCTCTGTCTCTCTCTCTCTCTGTCTCTCTCTCTGTCTGTCTGTCTGTCTGCCCCCCCCTCTCTTTCTCTGTCTCTCTCTCCAACATACTCAAAGAACTGGAGACCTGGGACACTTTTTTTGTTCTGAGTATAAAATCTTTTTTTAGTGTTTTGCTAAAGGATAGATGGTTTAGAGGCTGATGATGAACACTGAGACCTTTAAGTACAGGTGGAGATAAAACACTCACACTGTGAGGATGATGATGATGAAGGTTTACTGTTCTCTTCTGTGTAATGAGGAGTTCTATGTGGAACAAGACTGTTTTTTGTTTTGTGTTCATTTTTTGGAATTGTCACTGTATGATAAGTTCTGACTCTTAATCCTTCTTTCTTTTTTCTCTCTTTTCTATACTTTCCTTGCTTTCCATTTTCCCCTTTCTTTCTCTCCTTCCTTCTTTCTCCTTTACTTTCTTTATATATAAATTCCTTTACTATTTATATATTCACCTATACTTACATCTTGGCATTGTTTGTATATTTTTATTTGAACTAATGGTATTTTTTAACTTCTGCTAATTAAAGAGATGTTAAAAAGTAAAAAAAAAAAAGTCTCCCTCTCTCCCTCACATGTGCGTTATCTGTCTGTCTATAATATGTCTGTCTCTCAGTCTGTCTTTATTTCTGTATCACTGTCTCTATCTAAAGCTATAAATCATATTTATTGTCAGGTTTGTTTCCTTTCTATGTGTTCAGTCTGTCAATACTACTCTGTTATAATGCACTGTGTGTGTGTGTGTATGTGTGTGTATGTGTGTGTGTGTTATCTAGTTAAGTGCTGCCTGCAGACGCTCTGTGTGAGCCGGCGGCTAGAAGAGATGTAGACTCCTTCAAGAGACACAGGAAACTCTTTCTCTGTCTCTCACACACACTTAATGATATAAACAAAACTGTCTCTCTCCATCACACTAGCAGTAGTGTGTGTGTGTTGATTTATTAAAGTTTTTGTTATTATTATTATTATTATTATTATTATTATTATTACTGTTGTCATTTTTTACATGTATTTTAAAAGCACATCCCAGTGGAGATGAAATCACACCAATTAGCTCAGCTGCACTGTGGAGAGACGTGGAGAGGGGTTAAAGTTTAGTAATAATTATTTAGTTAGGGACTAATAATTGTTACTAACACACTGTGTGTGTGTGTGTGTGTGTGTGTGTGTGTGGTTCAGTAGCTCTGCTGTGATAATGATCTGTGTTTACAGGAGCAGATCGCTGATCAGTGTGTCCACATGTTCCTGATAATACACAGGCAGGACCACAGCTCCTCACACACACACACATCTCTACTCAGAAATGCATCGACAGTTCAAGCACACACACACACACACACACTAGTGTTAATACACTATGAAGTATGTTTTATTGACCTTTATTATTGACTTTTAATTATTTTTTTAGTATTAACTATGTCTGAACTTTATTCCGCTTTTATGTTGATTTCTATTTTACTACAGAATTTAACATTTTGAACTAATTTTACTATATGATTATTTAACATTATTTCAATGTGCACTTTTCTAAGTGTTTTTAACTAAAATATGCTCATTAAACTTGCTACGATGAAGCCACGCCCGCTTGTTGCGCCTCCCGCCCTTAACCCCGCCCCTTCACAACTTGGCCGGTTGAGCGCGTATAAAAGCCTTCAATACACACCGTGTCTAACACACACTCTCTGAGGTGACACACACACACAGCCAGCTCGTCTCTTCTGATACACACACACACACACACACACAGCCAGCTCGTCTCTTCTGATACACACACACACACAGCCAGCTCGTCTCTTCTGATACACACACACACACACACACACACACACACAGCCAGCTCGTCTCTTCTGATACACACACACACACACACACACACACACACAGCCAGCTCGTCTCTTCTGATACACACACACACAGCCAGCTCGTCTCTTCTGATACACACACACACAGCCAGCTCGTCTCTTCTGATACACACACACACACAGCCAGCTCGTCTCTTCTGATACACACACAGCCAGCTCGTCTCTTCTGATACACACACAGCCAGCCAGCTCGTCTCTTCTGATACACACACACACACAGCCAGCCAGCTCGTCTCTTCTGATACACACACACACACACACACACACACACACACACACACAGCCAGCCAGCTCGTCTCTTCTGATACACACACACACACACACACACACACACACACACAGCCAGCTCGTCTCTTCTGATACACACACACACACACAGCCAGCTCGTCTCTTCTGATACACTTTTCCGTTACTGTGATGTGATTTTTTTTTTATTTCTTGTGTTTTAATTTGAGAATTAATTGAATCTATATTTTTCACTGAACAGAATCTGGACACAGGAAATGACGCTCGGACACTCAATATTAAATTATTCACCTTCATCTTCCTCATGTTCTTCATCATTCAACTCGTCGTCTCCGGGCGCACGCGGCTCCATAAGGAAGAACCGGAAGTTCCGGTGAGTTTCTGTCACTAGACTGTTTATATCAATCATTTAGGATTTTGTTCAAAGATAAACTTGAGGCACAGAACAGAGAATAAAAGACACAACACCGGAAAACTCTCATAATCAACTAACAAAAAGTGAGTTCGTGATAAAACACTTTGATTAACTAATTCAGAAAAATAAGACTTGATCATCAAATAAAAACAGGTTGCACAAGGGAAATAATAATAATAATTGACGAATATAATTCGATTTAAATAATTACATTGATGGGGAGATTAAAATACTGATTTCTCAGAAGTTTCTGTGAGGTGACGTCATCAGTAAGGGCGTGAAGATTCGATTTCAGTCACAGAGAATAATTTTAAAATATGAAACTCTCTGTCTCTGTGTGTGTGTGTGTGTGCGTGTGTGTGTGTGTGTGTGTGCAGGTCCACCAAAGGAGCTTCGAAAGCGCGGCGTGATTTGATTAACGCAGAAATCCGAAAGCTGCGCGCGCTACTTCCGATCAGCGCCGAGGACCGTGAGCGTCTCTCCTACCTGCACACGATGTCCGTCATCTGCACGTTCATCCGGAAATCCGTGCTGCTCGAGCGTAAGACCTTTCGCCTCATCCATAGTTTGAATAATAATAATAATAATAATAATAATAATAGAGACTGTATCCATTTGAGTATTTTAAACACCCCTGCACGCGGACCTCATCACCTGTATGTGTGTGTTCTTGCGTGAAGGTGATGGAGTGTGTGTCGCTGGTGGTGGTGATGAAGGTGTGATTCCTGCATGTGAAGATCTGCTAAATGCACTTCCGGGTTTTCTGGTAGCGATGACGAGAGAGGGGAAACTACTGTACGTCTCGGAGAACGTGTCGCACTACCTCGGCCTTTCCATGGTTTGTAACATTTGTACCTTTAACTCCACACACTGCAGAAATGTGATCTGTGACTTCATCTGAAGGCCATGTTTAAATAAATCCATGTTATGTTATGATGGTCAGGTGGAGGTTCTGCAGGGAGACACGTTTTACAGCATGATCACCAACAGCGACACAGAAAAAATCAAGTTTTACCTGCAGGATGAGAACCTTAACACAGGTAACCCAAACACATGACACACACACACACACACACACAGTATACATTTATAATAATAATGTGTTTATAACAGCGCTCTCTCTCATTCTCTCTGTAGAGAGGAGCTGTGTGTGTTCATTCAGGACTAATAGACAGTCCTGCCCCCTGCTGGTCAGGTTGCGTGTGCTCGACCCTCAGAAGTGCCTAGTGGTGGCTCTGTGTTTACCTTCTTCAATGAGAGAGAGAGACAGTTTTACCACCATGCACACACCTGACATGAAATACACACACACCCATTACAGGTAACACACACACACATACAAATTGCAGACATATACACACACAGTGGACATGAGTTATAAGTGTGTGTGTGTGTGTGTGTGCGCAGTGTAGAGATATATTTGGGTTATGAAGCAGAGGAGCTAATTGGTCGATCCTGGTATAGCATCATCCACCCTGATGACCTGTTACTGAGCGCCAGAGGACACAAGCAACTAAGTAAGTCTCACATACAGTACTAACACACACTCACACTCTGGGTCTGTTATTGAAAATGAGACACAACCTCTAGCAACTGGTGTTGATTAGCGTTGTGCTAATGTGTGTGTGTATACAGTGCAGTGTGAGCAGGTCGACCTGGTGCTGCGAGTTCAGGATAAACAGCTGAACTGGGTTTGGCTCTACATCATTGCGACCAGAGACACACAAAGTCACATGATCACCTGCTCCAATTACATAATCAGGTAATAATACCTCACACACAGCTAACATGCTACAGCTACATCATGAACTCCAGCAGCACTTCCTGGAGAAAAGAGGAACAGAAGGTGATGTAGGATGATAAGAAAGTTTTGTTGTGTTGTTTTGTAGTGAAGTTGTGGCTGAGGAGCTGAGACACAAACTCTGCACTGTTTCGTCCGTTTCTGCCCCTCCATCCCTCAGTCTTCCGGTATCCCAGAATTCCCACTGTTCCACAAAGAGACCACCAGAGGTCGGGGCTGAGAGCAAGAGAAGGAAAAACAAACGAGTGTCTACAGCAGCAGAATCTTCTCTTCCCTACAGCCCTAATTCGTCCTTCACTTCTCCAGCACAAGAAACTGGAAACATAGACTTCTTGTCTAGCTCTTCAGCATTTTGCCCTTTCTACCCTTCCCCCCCTCAGAACATCCAGTGGCCCGGTTTTGACTCCACCTTTTCGACACCATTTTGCTACCATACCGAGGTCAGTGTGTCGGAGGACCACGCACAACTTCCTAGCCTGTCTGACACTTTCCTGTACCTTGATGACTTTAATTCATTTCCTGTATTAGTGACAGGAAGTAGTAGAACATTCCATGCCCCAGAGGATTATGGGTGGTCAGGTCTACTGACTTCACACCCTCCTGCTCTACGTTACAGTGAGATGGAGCAGGTGGAGATCAGCATCCTTGCTCAGCAGATCTCCTCTCTGGCCAGCAGCTTTGATTCATACTGTACTAAAAGCTCCACCCATCGATCTGACCACACCCCTGGCTCACCATCTTGTGACCCTGAGGCCTTCCTGTTGGATGAGGAAGTGATTGACAGTGTAATGCAGTTTCCCAGGGCTATGCTGGAAGTTCAAACTCTTGAGGCTCTCCTGGATATAGAAAAGTGTACAGAGGAACAACAGCATGAGTTCAGCCTTTATTCACACACACAGCAAGGTAACACACACACACACACACACACACACACACCTCAGCTTACAAATGTTCTGCAATTTGTTTAAATACTCCCTTCAAAAATAGGCGATAACAACACAATCTCTTCAGTATTTTATTAACACCCTGTACAGCGTCACTGAATAATAAACATTATCTGAATAATAAGCTATACGCTTAGTGCTGCTCCGCTCTTCTGTGCCCCGCTCCGACTTTCTTCTGCCTCGTTGTGGTGGTGTCAGTCTGTGTGCCCGAAGGTCAGTTGTGGTGGAGGTCTAAGACTATGACTTTTACAAAGTCGATAAACAGCCTTATTTTTGACTGTAACTTTACCAAAACCCAACCCAAAACACTTCAACACGCTGCTTCCTAGATGATCTGGGGTCATAAATGTATGCTAAAGGCAGCTCTGCAGCTTGCTGTTATCTTCTGTTTTTGTATCATTGCTTAACTTACTGATGGGTCAAGAGGACATTCAAAACCTTTAGGGCGCCCCCTGCTGGATCAGAACCTAAACAACAAAATTAAAAGCTGTCTAATGTGAATTACGCTCCACCTCAATATTCGTATGGACAAATTATTGTTAGAATATGAATTTTTTAACGTCATGTTCGAACGTATTTTTAAATATTGGTTAAAAAGTGACAGCCCTAAAGTACACACACACGCACATATGCTACACTATATCACTTCATACACGTTTGTTAATGTGACATATCCCACTGACTGTGTGTGTGTGTGTGTGTGTGTTTCAGATGGGTTTTGTGATGAATCCCTGTATTAAAGTGGAATATGTTTGTGACTCTGCCCCCTCTGTCTGGGACTGATTCAACCAGGTACCTTGTCACGTTTCCATGGAGAACAGCGGCTCTCATTCCTCACTGTTGTCCTGAGAATCGCTGTCCTGTGTTTACAATAATAAATAGTTAAAAATGAATAATGAAAATAAAGGGAATGTAACACTACCTCTGACACCATCACTTGTTTATGTTAATTACACACAGCTTTTATTTTAAATATGATCTTCATTATATTATAATCTTCTTGGCAGCTGAATTTTTTATTTGTATGTTTAACTGAATTATTATACACAGTTTTAAACATTTGTTGTAAATAGATCACAGTCTGATTTTATTTTTTTAATATTAATAAAGATAAAAATGCAAAACAAACAGTTTGTGTCTAATTTACTACAACTAAACAACAACAATAATATACACTATATTGCCAAAAGTATTCGCTCACCCATCCAAATAATCAGAATCAGGTGTTCCAATCACTTCCATGGCCACAGGTGTATAAAATCAAGCACCTGGGATCGCGCTTCTCCATCTGGCAATCTGATGGACGAGTCTGGGTTTGGCGGTCGCCAGGAGAACGGTACTTGTCTGACTGCATTGTGCCAAGTGTAAAGTTTGTTGGGGGGGGGTTTTGGTGTGGGGTTGTTTTTCAGGAGCCGGGCTTGGCCCCTTAGTTCCAGTGAAAGGAACTCTGAATGCTTCAGCATACCAAGACATTTTGGACAATTCCATGCTCCCAACTTTGTGGGAACAGTTTGGAGCTGGCCCCTTCCTCTTCCAACATGACTGTGCACCAGTGACCAAAGCAAGGTCCATAAAGACATGGATGACAGAGTCTGGTGTGGATGAACTTGACTGGCCTGCACAGAGTCCTGACCTCAACCCCATAGAACACCTTTGGGATGAATTAGAGCGGAGACTGAGAGCCAGGCCTTCTCGTCCAACATCAGTGTGTGACCTCACAAATGCGCTTCTGGAAGAATGGTCAAAAATTCCCATAAACACACTCCTAAACCTTGTGGACAGCCTTCCCAGAAGAGTTGAAGCTGTTATAGCTGCAAAGGGTGGACCGACGTCATATTGAACCCTATGGATTAGGAATGGGATGTCACTTAAGTTCATATGCGAGTCAAGGCAGGTGAGCGAATACTTTTGGCAATATAGTGTATATTACATTATAATGTTAAGTAAGTAAAGAGGATGAAGAAAATGAACAGATGATTCTTTCTACCTAAAAGCTGTACTTTGTGAACATTAATGAGTATGAAGGGGTTTACACTTTCAGCATTTGGCAGATGCCCTTATCCAGAGCACTTACATTTATCTCACTTATCTAAGAGAGCAGCAGTTGAGGGTTAAGAGTCTTGCTGAAGAACCCAAGATACCTGCTCTCTCACACTACAAAAACACAAGTTGAGATGGGTGGATACATGTAAGGAGGGCCATAGGCTCTGATGGCCTGATGGTAAGGCTGTGCTAACCAGCTCACTGGGGTTTCACAAAGGTCTTCAATCTCACTCTAAGATTAGTGACCATCCTGCCTTGCTTAAAATCGGCTACAGTCTTCCCTGTGGCTAAAAAACGAGTCACTGACAGCCTGAATGTCTACAGACCAGTTGCACTTACACCAGTAATCATGACAGGCTTTGAGAGACTGGTCTCACTGCACATAAAGTCCTGTCTGCCCCCCACTGCTGCTGCACCTTCGACCTACATCAGCTTGTGTATAGAATGTAGTCCTTCACACCACACCGAGCCACTGGGAACGGCAGGGCACCGGTGTAAGAATGCTCTTTATAGACTACAACTCTGCTTTCAACAACACCATCATCCCAGACACTCGAGTCAGCAAATAGATGTATTAGGCCTCTCAATAAACTCACACATGCACTAACATGCAATATAAAATGTTATATTATATAATATATTATTTTGTTTTATTGTCACTTATTCCATTTCAGTCTATTACTGTAATCACTTCTATTTGGCTCAAAAAATAAGCCAGCACTGTGTAATATTGCTGCTTGGACTACTCACACATCTTGGACTGTATATTGTATGTATTGTGTATAATGTGTGTATTGTACAAACACTCATCCATGTGATACACACTACTTTACACACATTGCTGACCTGTCACATAGTCAGTATATTGTGGTCATTATTTAGTCTGTATGTAAACTAAATGTATGTCTGTACTTCTGAGGGTCATTAACAGATTCTCTGTATGTGTGTGTGTGTGTGTGAGTGTGTGTGTAAAAAATCCCTGGCCAATAAACCTGATTCTATTGACTTATTTGTAGAATACAATTACATATTAATTGCATTTAACCTTTATATTTAGGCCAGCTCTGGTTCCAGTATCCCACACACCAGCCTCGTGTGGTTTACACGGAATTGTAAAATAATTCTATTTCCATCAGAGTCGCTCAGCGCTTCCCTGTGGGTCACGCAGGTTTGTGGTTCGAGAAGCGCTGCTCAAGTAGGTCCATGCTGACTGAAACTGGTCCGCGCTGCACTATCCACTGGGCTGCACAGGTAAACCAGTTCATCTCTGCGCTATCCGGACTGTCGCTCTGCTCTGTCCACTGCGCCGCGCAGATATTTGGTCCGAACAGGGCGGCGCGGTTTCGTCCCACTTTTGATGTGTTCGGCTTCCCATATTTATTTGTATTTGGTTCCAAAGCAGTCACGTGGTACTGTGCTAACAGACGCTAGGCACGCCATCGACCACGTGATTACGACAGCTCCGCCCCCCACCCCCCACCCCGTTGTGTGTGTGTGTGTGTGTGTGTGTGTGTGTTTACACACGCCCCAGAGCTCCAGCGTACAGAGTTTCACTTGGCGGTGAGTGTTTAACTCAATATTTACTCGTATTTTATCTCTTTCTGGTCTCCAGCTTGTGTGTTTATCGACATTAATGTCATTATTAGAGAGTTTCTGCTCGGACTGTTCAGGTAAATGACAGTTGTTACTTACAGCATAGCTACAGTGCTAGCTGGCTAACAGAGCTGTTTATCAGCTAAGTGGCTAACAACTAACACGGATAAAGAGTCTGAAATGTAAACTCCTCCTGGTAATTACATTCACTTTCACTCCACTCACATTAATACGATAGGACAATGCTAAAGTATTAAAGAGAGTAACAGCTGATTTATGTAACTTAGAAAATAAATAAAATCTGTTTAGAAACGGCGCAAGTTTCATCAGGAGCTTTAACTTTGAGCAGTTAGCTTCAGAGCCTGTAGCCTTTAGCACACAGCGGCATTACTTTGGTTTTATTTTCTCTTTCAACATTTCCTGAAAATAAAATAAACTTTATTACACTTTATTTACTTATTCATTATCACCGGATAAGATCGGACAATCAAGATTATCACCGGAAACGGAAACCATTTATTTAACGATATATATATATATATTACACAGCTTATCACTGTTATTGCTCCAGTTTAATAAAATATTTTTCTGATGTACATGAACACAGTGATGATTGTGCTGTGTGTGTGTGTGTGTGTGTGTGTGTGTGTGTGTGTGTGTGTGGTGTAGCAGGAGTGTGAGATGTATTATTACAGATATGAGAACGCGGAGGTCAGCTGCTGTTACAAATATCTAATGTTCAGCTACAACATCATTTTCTGGGTAACACACACACACACTGTCTGTTTCCACCCTTTGTGTTTGTGAGATAAGAGACAGTCAGCTGGATGTTGAGTTTAAGAGTGTGTGTGTGTGTGTGTGTGTGATTAAGGAAACAGACAAACAGTTCCTGTTTGAGTGTTTCGTTTCCTCACGTCATTAGAGCTCTTAACAGGAAGTGTGTGTGTGTCAGTTGATTCTGCAGTATAAGGGCTGTGTTTCTCTGTGACAGGAAGTTGAATCACTGAGTTTCCAATTGTGTGTTATTGTTAGGAAACACTGGAACTACAGACAGAGAGGTGTTTTAATGTACAGAAGACAATTTGTATTTTTTGACTTTGTATGTTTTTGTTTGTTTCAACAATGTACAATTATCACAAATTGAATGTCACCCACACTGAGATGAGATGTTAACAACTGTATGAGGGATTTACACACACAACCTCCCGGTCAGCACCATACAATGTCACCCAACAGTGTGTGTGTGTGTGTGTGTGTGTGTGTGTGTGTGCGCGCGCGCTCTGTCAGCTGGCCGGAGCAGCGTTTATTGCCATTGGATTCTGGGCCTGGAGTGAGAAGGTGAGGAGAAATAATAAGCATGATAGATAGATAGATAATAGTTGTGTAGAGGAGTGTGGAGCTGAAGTTCATAAAGAATTGGATTAAAATGAACAGAAAACATCTGCTGATGTAAATGGTATTATTTTAGCAGTTAGCTTAGCCTCAGTGTACACTAAACTCTGTATATTTGTAGGGTGTACTTTTGGACTTGACCCAGGTGACCCGTCTTCATGGGTTTGACCCAGTCTGGTTGGTTCTGCTGGTCGGCATGGTAACGTTCATTCTGGGATTTGCTGGCTGTGTGGGAGCGCTGAGAGAGAACATCTGTCTGCTCCGCTTTGTAAGATTATTGTTGTTGTTTTAATTCTATTATTCTTTCTGTTGTTACTTATCTTACTCTTGCATGACACACACACCTGTCTCACCCCTGAACAACCTCACACCCCTGTATGATAGTCCATTTGTGTGAAATTGCAGGCAACTTGTTTTACTGTGTGTGTGTAGTTTTCAGGTGTGATTGGCTTTATCTTCTTTCTGGAGCTGACGGCGGCCGTATTAGCGCTGGTGTTTCAGGATCCTCTGAGAAAGTGGATCAGTGAATTCTTCATAGTGAATGTTAAAGGGTACAGAGACGATATTGACCTTCAGAACCTCATCGATTCACTGCAGAGAGTGGTACACACACACACACACACACAAACTCTGTTCTCTGTTAAACTCTTTTACTGATGTAATTAAACCCACATTAAAAGTCCAATAAATAATGATCTCTGTCATGTAGAGCTACAGTAAGAGTCTGCTCTTGCAAAAATTCAGGTCTCTAGTTGATTCTTAAGAATGAGAATGTTTATATAGTACAGGGAATACTCTATCATTTTTTTTAAAATACTGAGGTGTCAGAATATAGATCACATCAAATCTTCAGTAAGATCTAAGTTTGTATCTAATATGCTGAGATTTCTATGAGCATCTGAAAAGTGCTTCAGGTTTTATTTTAGATGTCAGTGTGTAAGACAGCTGCAGCTCTGAGATGATCCAGTATCAGTTCCTCAGATTTGACCAGAAAAAGGCACAGCTTTGTTGGATCAATAAAAACCATAGCAAAGACATTTAACTACTCAATATAAGACCAGTTATATATTTGATGTAAAGGTATCTGCTCATCAGCACTCAGTTTCAAACATTAATATTAGAATAAGTTTAGAATTTGAGAATAAATTTTGAGATTTGTTTAAATTGACATGAAATAGATTTTAAAGTGCCTTTATTGCTTGCATGCTTCAATGCTAATGAGACTAATTTGTAACAATTTGTATGTGTGTGTGTGTGTATGTGTGTGTGTGTGTGTGCATGCATTTCAGAACCACTGCTGTGGAGCAGACAGTCCGAATGACTGGAACCAGAACGCTTATTTTAACTGTTCACGGACAAACCCAAGCAGAGAACGTTGTGGGGTTCCCTTCTCCTGCTGCATCAGTGACCCTGCGGTAAACACACAGACACATAAATACATATACAAACACACACACCGCTCCAATTATTAGCCAATGGTCAGTCAATCACATGTCAGCAGGGCAGTGTATAATATCAGATTCAGGTCAAGAGCTTAATGTTCACATCAAGAACAGAATGGAGGAAGATCTGTGATCTCAGAGACTTTCTCCATCTTGTGGTTGTTGGTTCCAGTACAGGAATGTAAAGTTGCAGGTGACTTGCATAGTCACAGACTGTGGTCAGTTGAAGATTGGTTAAAAACCAGGTGATGTTTTTTTAGGCTCCACTTGAACCTTAGAGACCTGTCCTGGCACCAACAACCATGGCATGATCCAGTGATTAAGATTTCTACATTATTGTGTGTATACTCTGCTTCTGACTCCTGATTGGTTGGTTGATAAATTACAGAATGTACAGCTGTTCCTAATAAAGTGGACATACTCTCACTAATAGATTCAATTTATTTCAATAAACATCATAAAAAAGGAAAAAGTTAATTATATTCCTGACCAAATATTGTGTGTGTGTTTAGGACACTGTAGTGAACACGCAATGTGGTTATGACATCAGGGAATCTGAACCTGCGGTAAGCGCGCACACTTTTACACACACACACACACATACACACACACACACACATTCATTCATTCATTCATTCACACACTTACACACACACACACACACACATTCATTCATTCATTCACATACTCACACACATTCACACACACATTCATTCATTCATTCACACACACATTCATTCATTCACACACACACACATTCATTCATTCACACACTTACACACACACACACACATTCATTCATTCATTCACATACTCACTCACACATTCACACACACATTCATTCATTCATTCATTCATTCATTCACACACACACATTCATTCATTCACACACACACACTCATTCATTCATTCACACAC
>NC_080712.1:34520024-34572524 GCF_019097595.1 Hemibagrus wyckioides | reverse complement strand
ACACTCATTCATTCATTCATTTTCTCACACACACACATTCATTCACTCACACACACACACTCACACACTCATTCATTCACACACACACACACACACACTCACTCACTCACACACACATTCACTCACTCACTCACACACACACACACATTCATTCACACACTCACTCAATCACACACTCACTCACAGTAAATGTTCCATACTGTCTGGGTGTAATAACTGTGTGTGTGTACAGAAATGGCCGAGTGTGATCTATGTGAAAGGCTGTGTTGCTGCTTTAGAAGAGTGGCTTCCGCGTAACATCAACATTGTAGCAGGAGTCTTTATAGTCATCTCACTGTTACAGGTACACACACACACACACACACACACACACACACAGATTTAGGTGTTTATAGTGTGTCAGTGTACAGGTGTATAATAAGCTGTGTGTGTGTGTTTCAGATGGTGGGAATTTTTCTGGCTCGGAATCTGATCAGTGACATTGAGAAAGTAAAATTTAATTATTAACCAGCGGAAACCATGAAAAGACCAGAAAGTCCATAACCCTCCTGACCTTTAACATTAAAGTGAAATGTGTGTGTGTGTGAGAGATGGATGGATGTGAATCTCTGCAGTGCCTTTGAAGTTGTGTATGTAACACACTCACAATGTAACAACTGTCTAATTTCACTCTCAGGTTTTAAATCTGCATTTTTAATATACCAGTTTGATATTTTTGCAGCGCTGCAGTTTCATGTGAATATTCTTTATTTCTTTGCTCTTGTTAGTTGATCAGTGCAAAACAATGTTAATGGATGCTGCAGAGAAATGTAATTATTTGAAGGTGAATGTGAGTTTTTTTTTGTTCTTCTGCTGCCTGAAAGCTGAACACGTGTTTCCTCGCCACGAAATCTCTCTGGAATTAATTCTGTATTCTTTCTGCATCTTTTTTCCAAACCAAATGCGAGTCCAAATCCCGAGCTCAGCCACCATACTGCTACTGAAGTAGCCTTCAAACATTTATACATGTGGTCTAAAGCGTATCTACTCGAGATCTCTGTGGGCTCCGTCGATGCCGGAATGGACTGTGTGAGAGTTTTTATGTGCTGTGTTATAACCCTTGTATATTTACATGTGAAAAAAATTGCTTTTTTTAACGAAGGGAAATTTCTTAATAAAATTGTTAAGATACTAGAACCAGCAAAAACATGGTCAGTCTATACACACATGCGCGCACACACACAAACACCACATTATGCTAAGTGTGTTCAGGGTTTGCATGTGTTTGTTATATCTTTGGTCAGTTTTGAGCAGTGATTTAAATCGAGCTGTGAACCGGTAACGTGGTTCAGATCAGACTGCTCAGACAGAGCAGATGCAGCTCAGGTAACTACCGCATCTCCACCTGACTTGCAGCCCTGATTGAAGCCACCAGAAATCAACTGAAAACCTTTATTTGTGAATCCAGATACATGGTTTCTTCAAAGACTTTTATCAGTATCTTAATTCTTAGAAATACTAGGCATGTAAATAAATACACATTTGACAATACAGGATGTTCAGAAGGACGTTAAAATTTAACTACAGTGGACTGCAGTAGAGAAGAAATTACTCCAAACCTCTGGTTAATGTTTTGATAAGCAAAATCACACCAAAAATAAGATTAATAAAGAAACTTCCACAAACACGTAATAATAAATGATTGCATTCTGATAAATCATAACTGCGAACTTCTCACTGTTCTCACATTGGAAATGTCTACTCACTGAAAACTTTATTAATTCCACTCCCCTGACTGAGACACCATGTTACTGCTGATGAGAAATATAGGAGGAAAGCAGGAGCATGGAAGAAGAACTGGAAAAGCTTGCACAAATATTCACAAATAATCACTTGAGGATTTTTTAAGGATTTTTTCTATAGACGTTGGAGTAGTTTCAAGACCATGGTACTCTGCTGGATTTATTTTATTATTTATTTATTTTTTTAGAAACTGTGTTAATATAGCATTATTTTCAGCAATAGCTCCACCTTGTGGCACTTGCGTCAGCATGGTCTGAGTATTTTCTTTCACTGTAACACACACTGCACTGTAACATAAATTACTGTATAACACACAGTGCAGTGTGTATTATGGTGTGTGTTGGTCTGTTATAGTGTGTTACAATCTAATTGTGTGTTGTAGTGTGTGTTTTATAGTTTGTTACACTGTAGTGTGTGTTGTAGTGTGCCACAGTGCAGTGTGTTAAAGTGTAGTGTGTGTGTTGTAGTTTGTTACACTGTAGTATGTGTTGCTATGTGTTGTAGTATGCGTTACAGTGCAGTGTGTGTTGTAGTGTGTGTTGTAGTGTGTGATACATCTGAGCAGAAGTTTTTGTAAGCACAATTTTCTTTCCCTTCATCCCAAAAGGTAAGCTATTTTAAGTAACTAATTAAAACAGTTTTTTAGATTTCATGACAGTGAATGACTTTATATTACTCTATAGTTTGTACAGTAAACTTTACTAAACTTTGTATAGTATATGTTGATTAAAACTAAGAAATTTTGAATAGGCAACTAACCAATCCTGTGCCAAGTGGATGTGGAAATGAAAAAGCTTTGATGGTGTCAATTATTTTGTTTTCCAGTTAGGTTTACTATGAGCCTTTAGTTTTTATACAACATAAAAAAGAAAGAAAGAAATGACTTAACGGTCGTCTCGGTGAGACATTAGCTGCCCTGCATCATGTATCTGACGGCTCATATCTGCATTGATTTTGAATGTTAATGTAAAGTGTCATTTAGGCAATATCAGTGTGGATTTTTAGGTTTTGTTCAGTTTCAGCATGCATGTCATTAGATATGTTAACTTAGGTTTAGAGTAAATTTCTTGAATATATAACAAAATGGATTGTTGTAAACATTATACACTATATTGCCAAAAGTATTCGCTCACCCATCCAAATAATCAGAATCAGGTGTTCCAATCACTTCCATGGCCACAGGTGTATAAAATCAAGCACCTAGGCATGCAGACTGTTTTACAAACATTTGTGAAAGAATGGGTCGCTCTCAGGAGCTCAGTGAATTCCAGCGTGGAACTGTGATAGGATGCCACCTGTGCAACAAATCCAGTCGTGAAATTTCCTCGCTCCTAAATATTCCACAGTCAACTGTCAGCTGTATTATAAGAACGTGGAAGTGTTTGGGAACGACAGCAACTCGGCCACGAAGTGGTAGGCCACGTAAACTGACGGAGCGGGGTCAGCGGATGCTGAGGCGCATAGTGCGAAGAGGTCGCCAACTTTCTGCAGAGTCAATCGCTACAGACCTCCAAACTTCATGTGGCCTTCAGTTTAGCTCAAGAACAGTGCGCAGAGAGCTTCATGGAACGGGTTTCCATGGCCGAGCAGCTGCATCCAAGCCGTACATCACCAAGTGCAATGCAAAGCGTCGGATGCAGTGGTGTAAAGCACGCCGCCACTGGACTCTAGAGCAGTGGAGACGCGTTCTCTGGAGTGACCAATCGCGCTTCTCCATCTGGCAATCTGATGGACGAGTCTGGGTTTGGCGGTCGCCAGGAGAACGGTACTTGTCTGACTGCATTGTGCCAAGTGTAAAGTTTGGTGGAGGGGGGATTATGGTGTGGGGTTGTTTTTCAGGAGCTGGGCTTGGCCCCTTAGTCCCAGTGAAAGGAACTGTTGTGTAATTTTTTGATTGTGTAATTTTTCAGGGTTGTTTATCAATATTAACTTAACTTCATGCTCTTGAACTTTTTTAATGAGGTTTTCTAATGTTCAAAAGTCCTGGTTGTGCTGTCTGGTTCTAAACGTGTATAACTAATCATTTCTCCTCTTATATAAGCTTTAAACGCTTCCCATCTAACCCTAGCTGTAGTTTCACCCTTATTCAGTTCAAAATATTTATCAGTACAATTCTCCACAAATTTGACATGCTGGATTGGGTAACAGGTAGACTTGTGACCGCCGTCTTGCACAAATAAACAATGTCTTAAACAATGCTCTAATGTCTTAAACAATGCTCTAATCTGCCTAAATGAATTTCCATAGATATAACTGCATGATCGTTAATGACTCTACTATTGTACCAGCATTCTTTTTAAAGACAGAATCTGTAGCATGTAAACTGTTTCCTACATAAAGTACTTAAAAATGAAAATATAAACAGAAGAAAATAATTAAGTGCTACAGTGGGACAGTCGGATTTGATAACTCATACAGAATAACTAATGTGTGCTGGACACTCCTGTGTCCTGGGAATCAGTTTTAAACATCTCTGTTATGTTGATTCCAGCATAGAGACCACTCGTCAGATGCTCTAAACCGGGTCTGAAACAGATTAAAACCTGGCCAGCAGGAGCCATCTCTGCTATTCAGGACTGTTTTGAATGCACTGACTGGGACATGTTTAGGGAGGCTGCCACCAACGGCGACTCTATTGACTTGGAGGAGTACACGGCATCAGTGTCCAGCTACATCGGGAAGTGCATCGATGACGTGACCGTCTCCAAGTCCATCGCCATACATTCCAACCAGAAGCCGTGGATGACCGCAAAGGTGTGTGTGCTGCTAAGATCCAGAGACACTGCCTTCAGAGCTGGAGACAAGGACGCCCTAAGAACAGCATGGGCTAAACTGTCTCAAGCCATTAGAGAGGCAAAGCGTGCACACTCCCAGAGAATTCATGGCCACTTCCAGAGCAGCGGTGACACTCGGCGCATGTGGCAAGGCATCCAGTCCACCACCAACTACAGACCAGCTCCACCTGCCTGTGACAGTGATGCATCCCTTCCAGATGTGCTGAACAGCTTCTACGCTCGGTTTGAGGCACGTAATGACGTAACAGCGAGGAAGACCATCCCTTCTTCAGAGGACGGGGTTCTCTTTCTCACCACGGCTGATGTGAGGAAAACTCACGTCAGAGTTGCAGAGTTGCAGAGAGTATGCAGAGTTAACCCATGGAAAGCTGCTGGACCAGACAACATTCCTGACAGAGTGCTCAGGGAGTGTGCAGAACAGCTAGCGGATGTCTTCACGGACATCTTCAACATCTCCCTGAGCAGCACCATCCTCCCAACGTGCCTAAAGTCAACCACCATCATCCCCGTGCCGAAGAAAACAGCCTTTATTTGTCACATATACATTACAGCACAGTGAAATTCTTTCTTCGCATATCCCATCCTTGGAGGTTGGGGTCAGAGCACAGGGTCAGCCATGATACAGCGCCCCTGGAGCAGAGAGGGTTAAGGGCCTTGCTCAAGGGCCCAACAGTGGCAACTTGGCGGTGCTGGGGCTTGAACCCCTGATCTTCCGGTCAACGACCCAGAGCCTTAACCACTTGAGCCACCACTGTCCTGTCTCAATGACTACCGTCCCGTTGCACTCACACCCATCATCATGAAGTGCTTTGAGAGGCTCGTCATGAGGCAAGAACCTGCTGCCACCTTCACTTGACCCCATGCAGTTTACGTATCGTCCAAATCGCTCCACAGACGATGCCATCAGCACAACCCTCCATTTGGCCCTCACACACCTGGACAATAAAGACACTTACCTACGAATGCTGTTCATTAACTTCAGTTCAGCATTCAATACGATTATTCCACAGCACCTGATCGAGAAGCTGAATCTGCTGGGCATCAAAACCTACCTCTGCAATTGGATCCTGGATTTCCTGACTGGAAGACCTCAGCAGTCCGGATCGGGAACAGCATCTCCAGCACCACCACACTGAGCACTGGAGCTCCTCAGGGCTGTGTGCTCAGTCCACTGCTGTTCACTCTGCTGACTCATGACTGTGCAGCAATGCACAGCTCCAACCACATCATCAAGTTCTCCGATGACACGACCGTAGTGGGTCTCATCAGCAAGAACGACGAGTCAGCTTACAGAGAGGAGGTGCAACATCTAACAGCCTGGTGTAAAGTCAGTAACCTGTCTCTGAACGTCGACAAGACTAAAGAGATGGTTGTTGACTTCAGGAGAGCAAAGAGTGACCATTCTCCACTGAACATCGATGGATCCATCGTGTAGATCATCAAGAGCACCAAATTCCTTGGACCTCACCTGGTCACTCAATACCAGCTCCATCACCAGGAAAGCCCAACAGTGTCTCTACTTCCTGCGAAGGCTGAGGAAGGCTCATCTTCCACCTCCCATCCTGACCACCTTCTACAGAGGGACCATCGAGAGCATCCTGAGCAGCTGCATCACTGCCTGGTTTGGGAACTGCACCGTCTCGGATCACAAGACCCTTCAGCGGATAGTGAGGACAGCTGAGAAGATCATCGGAGTCTCTCTCTCCTCTATCACAGACATTTACACCACGCGCTGCATCCGCAAAGCTAACAGCATTGTGGATGATCCCACACACCCCTCACACACACTCTTACACACCCCACACACCCCTCACACACACTCTTACACACCGCACACACCCCTCACACACACTCTTACACACCGCACACACCCCTCACACACACTTACACACCCCACACACCCCTCACACACACTCTTACACACCGCACACACCCCTCACACACACTCTTACACACCGCACACACCCCTCACACACCCTCTTACACACCGCACACACCCCTCACACACACTCTTACACACCCCACACACACTCTTACACACCGCACACACCCCTCACACACACTTACACACCCCACACACCCCTCACACACACTCTTACACACCGCACACACCCCTCACACACACTCTTACACACCGCACACACCCCTCACACACCCTCTTACACACCGCACACACCCCTCACACACCCCTCACACACACTCTTACACACCCCTCACACACACTCTTACACACCGCACACACCCCTCACACACACTCTTACACACCGCACACACCCCTCACACACACTCTTACACACCCCACACACCCCTCACACACACTCTTACACACCCCACACACCCCTCACACACACTCTTACACACCCCACACACCCCTCACACACACTCTTACACACCGCACACACCCCTCACACACCCCTCACACACACTCTTACACACCACACACACCCCTCACACACTCTTACACACCACACACACCCCTCACACACACTCTTACACACCCCACACACCCCTCACACACACTCTTACACACCCCACACACCCCTCACACACACTCTTACACACCGCACACACCCCTCACACACCCTCTTACACACCGCACACACCCCTCACACACACTCTTACACACACTCTTACACACCCCACACACCCCTCACACACACTCTTACACACCGCACACACCCCTCACACACTCCTCACACACACTCTTACACCCCTCACACACACTCTTACACACCGCACACACCCCTCACACACACTCTTACACACCGCACACACCCCTCACACACACTCTTACACACACTCTTACACACCCCACACACCCCTCACACACACTTACACACCCCGCACACACACTCTTACACACCGCACACACCCCTCACACACACTCTACACACCGCAAACACCCCTCACACACACTTACACACCGCACACACCCCTCACACACACTCTTACACACCGCACACACCCCTCACACACCCTCTTACACACCGCACACACCCCTCACACACACTCTTACACACCCCACACACCCCTCACACACACTTACACACCCCGCACACACACTCTTACACACCGCACACACCCCTCAGACACACTCTTACACCCCTCACACACCCCTCACACACACTCTTACACACCCCGCACACCCCTCACACACACTCTTACACACCCCACACACCCCTCACACACACTCTTACACACCCCACACACCCCTCACACACACTCTTACACACCCCACACACCCCTCACACACACTCTTACACACCCCACACACCCCTCACACACACTCTTACACACCCAACACACCCCTCACACACACTCTTACACACCCCACACACCCCTCACACACCCCTCACACACACTCTTGCACACCCCGCACACCCCTCACACACACTCTTACACACCCCGCACACCCCTCACACACACTCTTACACACCCCACACACCCCTCACACACACTCTTCACCATCCTGCCATCCGGTAAGAGGTACCGAAGCATTAGGACCCGCACAACCAGACTGATAAACAGTTTCTTCCCTCAGGCAATCAGGTATCTCAACAGAGAACTGAACTGAACTGGACACATGCACATGCACACACACACACACACACGTACAACCAAGATCTGATCTCAAAGGAGAACTGAACTGTGCTGGACACGGACACACACACAGATACATAACACACACGCACAAAAAAAGAACTGAACTGTGCTGGACACAGTCAGACACACACACACACACACACACACTAAATTGTCCTGTTTGCACGCACATGCCACTTTACATTTATATATATTTATATTAATCCTGTTTACATGTGTCGCTTAAATATCTGCAATCGCTGTATACACTGTTCTTTGTACATTGTCTTGTTCATTGCACAAAGTCGGCCTATATGTTGTTTGTCCGCAGTCTTGTCTTGTCTTGTCTTCCTGTGCACTTCTGTTATATGTCTAGTTCTTAAAGGCTACACCTTAAGTATAGTTTAATTTTTTTTTAGTTTAATTTTAATTTTTAAATTATAGTTAAATTTTTTTTATCTCTGTTATAGTTCTGTGTTTGTCTGCGTCACTGTACTTTGTCTGTGTTCTGTGTATCACCTCTGGTCTAGGAGGAACATTGTTTCACTTCACTGTGTACTGCATCTGCTATATATGGTTGAAGTGACAATAAAGCTACTTTGACTTTGACTTTGACAAATGACGAGGATCTAAGCAGATTGACTTTAACAGAAACTTGCTGTTCTATAGATTCAGTGGAAAAAAAATTCAAATTCAGTCAATATTTTAGTATTCAGTAACTAATGCTTTGGTGTTTGGTGTGCTTTACATAAAAATACTCTGAAAAAGAAATGTTACCTGGTGACCGGTCAAATATCAACAATAAAAGTTGAGCTATTGGGTCATTGTGTTGCTGTAGAACATCAGTAATGTTCATATAGACTGCTGCTCAAGAGTTACTCATTACATTACCTTACTTAGCTAACTAAAGCCTAACTAGCCATACAATTGGAATTGGAACCTAGGTACTGAACAAAGTGCAAATTATAATAATAAAATTAACATTAAGATAACATCAAGTAAAAAAAAAACAAAACAAAATTAAGTTAAAATTGATTTAATCATTAAAAAGCAGGAGACTAAGCAGACACTTTACTATAAAAACAAAGGCTTTGGTGAATAAATATGCCTTTAGTTTAGCTTTGAATGTAGAGAAAACCCTTTCAGAGGATAGCAGATGCTCTTGATGGGTCTAAGAAGCACAGTAAAGAATCTAAAAGAAGCTCAGGTTCACAGAAATGAGGAGAGAGACAGAAATGAGAGATAGAGCAGACGACAGGAATACCGTCATTACTCTTGAGTTAGGGCACGTGGAAGTCGTGTATTCTGTTGACGGAAAGCGTCAGGGCAGAGATGAGTCTGGGTTGGAGAAGGAGAGGAAGAAACACGCTGCAGCTGAGAGAGAAATCTAAGAAATGGTGGCTTCCTGGAAAGAGCAGCGCAACATGGGTCTTCAGCTGATGCAGGAGAAAGACAACATATTGGAACAACTCAGAGAGGAGAAGAAAGTGATGGCCAAGAGGATACAAGAGCTTGAGAAGGAAAACGAGAAACACAGGTTGGAGAGTTTGAAGAGCAAGACAAGCTCAAGATCCAAGAGCTGGAGGAGCAAAACAGCCTGAAGGTGTGAGAGCTGGAGGAGGGGAACGCTGTGCTTCTGCAACGCATTTATTAGCTCCAGGCTTCCATCTCAGAATTTAAGGAGCGAGACAAAATAGCAGAGAGGATGATGCAGGCCTTCAAGAAAGAGAAGCAATGCAAGGAAGCATCAAAAAGAAGGGAAGAAATAATGCACTTGAAGAACATGATGATGAGCTGCCAGAACAAAAGAGCGAAAAAAGAAAAGTCTGATATGAAGAGAGAAGAAGAAGAAGAAGAAGAAGAAGAGAACATTTTGTCCGTTTTAGAGAGAGAGCAAATTTAATGCAGATTTTTCCATTAAAAAAAACTTTAATAAAATTCTTAAGATCATTTCTTGTGTCTTGTGTTTTTTTTGTTTTGTTTTTGTAAAGTGTACAACAAGTACAACAATTGGGATAAGGATTGTTATTCATGAATTCATTTGGCAATTTGTAGAATATTATTTTGACTGGTTGTTAATGGTAGTTCTGAATGAAGTTCTGAAGTGTGTATTCAGCACTCAGTCTTGTGTTACACAACTCACAGAGGGATGATTTGGATGTTGATCAGACAACAATTAAAGATTAAACCTGTGTAATTACTAACCCTAGGTACAAAATATCAGACTAACAAACAATTAACATTTCTGTCATATGTATTATGTTATTTTACTCTAAATACAAATTAGAAAATCATTTACAGGAAATCTTTAAGGATGGTAAAACTCCTTAAAGCACCTTTTTAATTTCAAGTAACTTTCCAATAACAAGAAATTATTTCCAATTAAAGTCATAAAGGTCAGTTTTAGGACCTCAGTATACATGTATACTCAGTATACATGCTTCCATTGGGTAACATTATCATTAGAAGACAGGATTAGTTATGTTGGCTTGAAAAAGTTTTTCTTAATGAGCTTATTTTTATTCTTAGACAATTAATTATTAATTTTAAAGCATCCTAGAGCTTTCGAGCTACATGCACCAAACTCGGCAGGGTTGTTCATCCTGGTCTGAAGTTTGTTGTGATCGGAATTCCGGTATTCCCGGTACGGAAGCTCAAAGTGGCCTTTTTTCAGATAGAATTCTATTCAAAACTTTGGAGGTTTATAACCCGGCAGGCCTTCGAGCTATCGACACCAAACTCGGCTGGCTCCTTCAGAATCTTGGGCCGGATGAAATTTTTAGAACCGATCGGACTTTTGATTTTCCTGTAGAGGAGGATCGAATATCCCAAAAAATCCCATAGACTTGTATTGACGGAATTTAGAATCCTGAAAAAAACTCAGACGCAGCGTGTGCAGAGCTGAGAGACCCCGCCCCTGTCCCTCTCTCATAGAGCACAGGAACTGTACAGGACACTCTCCATTCATTTACCTCTCCACTACACACTATCTATACACTTCTGTGTAACAAACGAAAATATTTCTAATTGATTTCAGAACGATAAAAATGAAATCTTCTTTATGGAGTAGGTTAGATTTTAAGACCTTTGAAACGCGAATATAAGACATTTTATTGCTAATTAAGGCCTTATTTTCATATTATGTAATTTAAGACTTTTTAAGACTTTTTAAGGATCCGCGGACACCCTCTATCTATCTATCTATCTATCTATCTATCTATCTATTCAATATTAAATGAAATCACAAAATTATCCCAACATACACGTGACATATCAAAATGTTCAGCACAATGAGGGGAACTGCGTGACGTGTATCCTGGTGACGTCACGTGGCATCACTTGTGTGGCACATCCCAAACTTAGCAAATCACAAAATGGCCGCAACATACACATGTGACATATCAAAATGCTCAGCACATTCTATGGAACTGCGTGACATGTGTCCAGGTGACGTCACATATGCAACAAACCCCGAAATTAGCGGAATCACAATGATATCAAATGCTCAGCATAATGTATGGAACTATGTGACGTGTATCCTGGTGACATATCCACTCACCTCCAAAAAGCATCAGACATTACCACTACTTGCTCGGTCAAGCCAACATCAAATTTCGCCACGACAAACTTTACAAATCTAGTTTGCTTTGTCCTTTGTGACCAGGCTAAGATGGTACGCTGGCCTGGGCATTAACGGTCTTGATTAATTTTCTAGAATGGCAACTCTGACAATAATGACCGAGTATATGAGCGTTTCTATGGTAATGACATAAAGAGGGAGTCGTACAGCAGACATGCCACAAAAATTAATTTTTAGTCTTAAATTTTTCGTCTTTGAACACTTTAGTCACTGATAGGGTGAAGTTTTCTGTAAGAAAAGGTTCATTAAACATTTTACAGACGCACTGAAATCTGGGGTTTTATTAGAGAATAATAAAGAATTAAAAAAACATCATTGATCACGAGAATGTTAAAATGCCTCTTTTCATGACAAGCTCTCTATTTATCACATAACTGCCCCAATACCCCAAAACCAAAACTGCATCAGTAAATCAGAAAAAAGAAAAACAGAACTAATACAGTAGCTTTTTAATGTATCAGCAAAACGTCTTACATGTCTCAGCAAATGCCTCAGCAAAACTAGTCAGTTTGGATGCTACTGTATCAGCTAAAAAGGCAGTAACCGTGATTACACCCACCTCGAACTTTAGCCAGTTCATCCACTTGCTACTGTCACAGTGAAACTGGTGTTACTGAAGTCAGGAGAATCGAAAAAAGGAGAAAATCCAATTCGGAGAAACAACTTGTATAACAATCAATATAACATATTGTATATATATCTGTTAATATAAATATAATCAACATAAATAATCAACATAAATATAGTTGCAAGCAACAATGATCGGGCCCAAGCAAATGCCGCCATCGCCGCCCAGGCGCACCAGACACAGTGGGCACAGTGGGTACATGCTTTTAAAGGGGAAATACCAAGAGGACAACAGTGACAATTTGGCTGACTCTATACATTTAAATTAGATTAATTTAAACACAAAGCAAACTGTACTTATAACATTAAGTTACAGTCAAGTTATCAAGCATAACATTGTAGAACAGACTTTGTGTTGAAATATAATCAGTAATTAGCCTGGCTAACACCACATAGATGAACCTGAGGTTTTTACAGATCTTACTTGGGATATTATCTGTCACGTGTATGGAAAAGATCGATTTCTTTAGTAATACTCACTACAGCAGTATGCCAACACCTTAACCACTAAACTACCACATCCTCTAATGCTTTTACTATAGTAAGACAGAAATCTGTACCTCTTTACATAGCTATATTTGGTGGACTGATATCACCAGCACAGAGATGTGCTTGTAAAAGCTGATGTCTCCCTGCTAGTGTGGCAGTTAATCATAAATCTTAAATTTGTGCATTTTGCGAACACACTGCTTAAAAAAAGTGTGCTTGCTTTCAAACTTAAGTGTCCAGAAGCGAATAAGAGGCCCAAAACAAATGATTACTTCTGGATAATGACATAAATAATAATGTTTAGGCTTTAGTTGATTATTAGGAAAAGCTTGACCTTGTATGTACTCCTCAATAAGGACATTCAATAGGTTACCTGTCTAGATGTAATAGCAGGAGCACAAATTAACTCAACAATTTGCCTCAGTTGCAACACAAGTTGCCAAATCTCATTCTGAACTGGATTTTTAATTTTGTCTCCAACCAAAAAAGGGAAGATCCAAATGAAACACCCGTTCCGGACAGCACGCCACTAAGTTTATCACTGAGAGGATTAACCTGTATTTGGTTACCTCTTTACCTCTACCTTTTGGTTATCGTTGCCAAAGTACTTGAACTGAATAAGTCGTCCATTCAGCTCTTTATAAGTAAACAGTTTTTGATTTGTGACAAAACCTTCAATGTATTAAACTAGGTCATACGCAACAACACTCTCAAAAAGGTCACGACCCAAAAAGGGAGGCAGCCCTGGTTTTGAGTTGTATTTAATTCCTACTGATGAATCAGAACCACTTACACCAATGTGTTCTACTCTGTTGCTGTACGATTCTTCAATTCTCTCGTAACCTACTGTAAAGGAAGAAGACAGAAACTTTGCACAATCTATCCTACAAAAACAGCAAAAGTACTCGCATTTACTTACGTTTTCATTAAAGCCCCTCGTGCGTCACGTGAGCCGACTTTAATCCCGGCAATAGCGCACAATGCGGCTCGGTTTACGTGTCTGTGACGTAAAGGCGTGCCAGTTTCTTCTAGGTCCTTTGAGTCTGTGATAAATAACCCAAAGTCCGTCTCTGAAACAAGATATTTATAATCCTATTTCCGACAAAGCATTACGAGCTGAATCTGATCCACATATCCCGGTACAAAACAAGAGACAATCTGTCATTTGACTGAAAAAGTGCATTAGATACAATGTTGCTCCCGTCTCATCCCATACGTCTTCCAAGATATCTTTTGACCTAGATGAGGATTTCATTTGCCGTTTATAGCAACATGGCATGACCAATTGACATTGAAAGAGTGAAAAATAGGAACTGGCTCGACATATCTAAACTGACTTTTAAACACAGTTTTTCATCTCTGGTCAGTTTTTAATGCGCCAGTGTTGCAAGCATGACACGAATCATTTGATTTTATATCATGCAAAACATTCTTCATCTCACCATCTGAGGTACCCAACAGCGTCAGCTTTTCATCCAGACGGCCCTCCCTCTCGCATCGACACGTTCGCAGCTAGTTTATTTAATTCTGTCTGTCACTGACCCTGGCATTGACTTTTTTGAAAGAACAACTGCAGTCAAAAAAGGCACACCCAAACAACGATGTTCGGTTCGGTGGACTGTTGGGCCGCACCGATACGTCTAGTAAAAGAAACCGCGCCTACCGTTGATACTCCCCTGCAACGGAAACATTTTAAAACGCGCAATACTCCGATTTACACCGAGTATGAAAATGCTAGACAAATAAAATGGTTAAAATACCTGACGATTGTGGATTCCAATAAAAACGATCACGACGGACGAACAGATCCCAGCGGCGTGGCGCGCCCGTCGTCAAAGTTCACGAAATCCTTTGCAATTTGTGGTTAAACGCAATTTTTCTTTCGAATCAACCGCAATAAACTGCAAGAGAGAGATTTTAAAATGTGTGAGCAATACTTTATGTAAATTAGATTAAGATACACACTTTTATAGATCACGATGGACAAAGCAGAACGTCATTGCCGTGTCCTTGGCGAAGGTCCCAAAATCCTTTGTAATTTGCAGGTAAATACTATAAATCGCAGTAATGCTGTTCCTTTTACATTATTATGCAGTATTTGGAAAAAAAATTACATCACTTTGTTACAGTGTGAACTGTGGATTACCTCTATGGTCTCTACTGAAGGTACGGTCTCTGCTCCCACACAATAATGTTTAAAACAGACTTTAGAGGCGCAGAAGGTACATTAGAGGTAGGTACAGACTATTCCTTAAGGCTAGGCTAGACTAGTTTACGCAGCTCCGGTAAAATCCAACCTCCACGTTTTTTTTTTTTTTTTTTATTTTTTTTTTTATTTTTTTTTTTTTTTATTAAACTAACAGACCTCACTGTTACCCTGAAATATACTTAAAACCGGTCGTGATTTATAATTCGCAATAAAAGTGGGATCAGGTTTCAAACTGAATGGTAAAAATAAGCTTACCTTACCTAACACAAGAAAACAAACAAAGGCCTGCTATGTGCTAGGGTTAAGTTTGTCACCTGGAACTTAACATTAAACTCTTTACAAATAGCATTTGTTGTTAATGACATTAATGAACATGAAGATGAAAGAAGAACAGAACTATACCAAAAGAGAGCTCCGTCAAGAAAACCGACGCGGCAGAGACGAGAGCCACCGGAGCAGAGAAGGAAACCGGTTCTCACTCGACCCTTTTTTCCTCTTTTTGACCGATTAGAAGTATTGAATTTGATTTTTTTATGTCACAAAGCTGAAGTGAGATGATATCACAAGCCAAAAATACCCCACAAAAAACAAAAACCTCGACTCTTCGACTCTTGCCTTCTTACTCTAGTTTGCCATGACAAAGTTCCTCAGCAGTACTACCGTCCTAATAACATGTCCTAATACCTAGAAAAAACACTGAAAACAGTAAAGCTGAAATGTCTGTATAAACTTTTTACAAGATCAATACATGGGTCAAGGAACAATGGCAAGCATCGAAAGCTAAGCCTGTATGACCAGAACTCCAAACCTCAAACCTGAGTTCTGATAACATGCATGTTTGCATCGTGACACAGCTACTCACTTGATATCTGAGCCTTCCCATTAATAAATTGAGCAGAAAAAAGTTCTGAAGTAGACAGCGAACCAAAAGTTCAACAGGGAACACCAACAAATCAAGAGGTTCAAAGAGAAAGAAGAGTACGCTTAGCAAAGTAGCTAGCATTCATCGACATGGCTAACGTGTGCTCGGCCACAAAGCACAAGAACGGAGAGCGAAAAGACATATAAATTGCGCACGAACGGAAGAAATACGGAGGAAGAACCGAGCCAGCGTGAAAGAGTCAGTAGAAGAGAACAAAAAGGTGAAATCGGATCATCGTCGGGTAGAAAGCACGTCCGGGGAGAGAACGCGATCATGAGCGTAGGTCAGATAGAAATTTAAGCCAAAAGTGGAGCTGTCTGAAAGAGAGGGAAGTCAAATAGACAAAGAGTAGAGAAAGAAGCAAATAGGCTCCATTATGAAGAAGAAGACTGAAGAGGAGGACAAAGAAGGCGGCAAACGACCTGAGAGGTAGAAAGGAAGAGAGTTCCGTGCCTCCCCGTGCCTCTCCTCGCCGTGACTCCCGCAGCGCGACTCCCAACGTCTTTGTCATCGTCTGGTCTTCGGCACTCGGCCTGGCGCCGGCACTCGGCCTGGCGCTCCTCGTGCGCGGCCCTCTCCTCTAGTAGTCCCGCCGCGCGGGGCGTGCCTCGTCGAGGCCCAAACGACGCGCACCTCCACCTCGTTAGCTCTGGCCGTCTCCACCCCTCCGCCTTGACCCGAAATTTCGGTGTAGGCCCCGGGCCTGGCCCTACCGTGACCCCGACGACGGCGTTTGGCGCGTCCCTGTTGCGGCCTTGTGTCCGTCTCGTTCCACCCCGCTCTGACCCCAGTTCTGATCACACTGTGCCACTCTAACCCTAATTCTGATCACACTGTGCCGCTCTAACCCTAATTCTGATCACACTGTGCCGCTCTAACCCTAACTCTGATCACACTGCCACTGTAACCCTAACTCTGATCACACTACCACTGTAACCCTAACTCTGATCACACTACCACTGTAACCCTAACTCTGATCACACTGCCACTGTAATCCTATATTGAATCACTTTGTGCTTCTAGGGCCTAATTTGAATCACACTGTGCCGCTCTAACCCTAATTCTGATCACACTGTGCCACTCTAACCCTAATTCTGATCACACTGTGCCGCTCTAACCCTAACTCTGATCACACTGCCACTGTTATCCTATATTGAATCACTTTGTGCTTCTAGGGCCTAATTTTAATCACACTACCACTCTAACCCTAATTCTGATCACACTGTGCCGCTCTAACCCTAACTCTGATCACACTGCCACTGTAATCCTATATTGAATCACTTTGTGCTTCTAGGGCCTAATTTTAATCACACTACCACTCTAACCCTAATTCTGATCACACTGCCACTCTAACCCTAATTCTGATCACACTGTGCCACTCTAACCCTAACTCTGATCACACTGTGCCACTCTAACCCTAACTCTGATCACACTGTGCCACTCTAACCCTAACTCTGATCACACTGTGCCACTCTAACCCTAATTCTGATCACACTGTGCCGCTCTAACCCTAATTCTGATCACACTGCCACTCTAACCCTAATTCTGATCACACTGTGCCACTCTAACCCTAACTCTGATCACACTGCCACTCTAACCCTAACTCTGATCACACTGTGCCACTCTAACCCTAACTCTGATCACACTGTGCCACTCTAACCCTAACTCTGATCACACTGTGCCACTCTAACCCTAACTCTGATCACACTGTGCCACTGTAACCCTAACTCTGATCACACTACCAAAGTAATGCTATATTGAATCACTTTGTGCTTCTAGGGCCTAATTTTAATCACACTGTGCCACTCTAACCCTAATTCTGATCACACTGCCACTCTAACCCTAACTCTGATCACACTGCCACTCTAACCCTAATTCTGATCACACTGCCACTCTAACCCTAATTCTGATCACACTGTGCCACTCTAACCCTAACTCTGATCACACTGTGCCACTCAAACCCTAACTCTGATCACACTGTGCCACTCTAACCCTAACTCTGATCACACTACCACTGTAATGCTATATTGAATCACTTTGTGCTTCTAGGGCCTAATTTTAATCACACTGTGCCGCTCTAACCCTAATTCTGATCACACTGTGCCACTCTAACCCTAATTCTGATCACACTGTGCCGCTCTAACCCTAACTCTGATCACACTGTGCCGCTCTAACCCTAATTCTGATCACACTGTGCCACTCTAACCCTAATTCTGATCACACTGTGCCGCTCTAACCCTAACTCTGATCACACTGCCACTGTAATCCTATATTGAATCACTTTGTGCTTCTAGGGCCTAATTTTAATCACACTACCACTCTAACCCTAATTCTGATCACACTGCCACTCTAACCCTAATTCTGATCACACTGTGCCGCTCTAACCCTAACTCTGATCACACTGTGCCACTCTAACCCTAACTCTGATCACACTGTGCCACTCTAACCCTAACTCTGATCACACTGTGCCACTGTAACCCTAACTCTGATCACACTGCCACTGTAATCCTATATTGAATCACTTTGTGCTTCTAGGGCCTAATTTTAATCACACTACCACTCTAACCCTAATTCTGATCACACTGCCACTCTAACCCTAATTCTGATCACACTGCCACTCTAACCCTAATTCTGATCACACTGCCACTCTAACCCTAACTCTGATCACACTGTGCCACTCTAACCCTAACTCTGATCACACTGTGCCACTCTAACCCTAACTCTGATCACACTGTGCCACTCTAACCCTAACTCTGATCACACTGTGCCACTCTAACCCTAACTCTGATCACACTACCACTGTAATGCTATATTGAATCACTTTGTGCTTCTAGGGCCTAATTTTAATCACACTGTGCCGCTCTAACCCTAATTCTGATCACACTGTGCCACTCTAACCCTAATTCTGATCACACTGTGCCGCTCTAACCCTAACTCTGATCACACTGTGCCACTGTAACCCTAACTCTGATCACACTACCACTGTAATGCTATATTGAATCACTTTGTGCTTCTAGGGCCTAATTTTAATCACACTGTGCCACTCTAACCCTAACTCTGATCACACTGTGCCACTCTAACCCTAACTCTGATCACACTGTGCCATTCTAACCCTAATTCTGATCACACTGTGCCATTCTAACCCTTATTCTGATCACACTGTGCCATTCTAACCCTAATTCTGATCACACTGCCACTCTAACCCTAATTCTGATCACACTGTGCCACTCTAACCCTTATTCTGATCACACTGTGCCATTCTAACCCTTATTCTGATCACACTGTGCCATTCTAACCCTTATTCTGATCACACTGTGTCATTCTAACCCTAATTCTGATCACACTGTGCCATTCTAACCCTTATTCTGATCACACTGTGCCATTCTAACCCTAATTCTGATCACACTGCCACTCTAACCCTAATTCTGATCACACTGTGCCATTCTAACCCTAATTCTGATCACACTGCCACTCTAACCCTAATTCTGATCACACTGTGCCACTCTAACCCTAACTCTGATCACACTGCCACTCTAACCCTAACTCTGATCACACTGTGCCACTCTAACCCTAACTCTGATCACACTGTGCCACTCTAACCCTAACTCTGATCACACTGTGCCACTCTAACCCTAACTCTGATCACACTACCAAAGTAATGCTATATTGAATCACTTTGTGCTTCTAGGGCCTAATTTTAATCACACTGTGCCACTCTAACCCTAATTCTGATCACACTGCCACTCTAACCCTAACTCTGATCACACTGCCACTCTAACCCTAATTCTGATCACACTGCCACTCTAACCCTAATTCTGATCACACTGTGCCACTCTAACCCTAACTCTGATCACACTGTGCCACTCTAACCCTAACTCTGATCACACTGCCACTCTAACCCTAACTCTGATCACACTGTGCCACTCTAACCCTAACTCTGATCACACTGTGCCACTCTAACCCTAACTCTGATCACACTGTGCCACTCTAACCCTAACTCTGATCACACTACCAAAGTAATGCTATATTGAATCACTTTGTGCTTCTAGGGCCTAATTTTAATCACACTGTGCCACTCTAACCCTAATTCTGATCACACTGCCACTCTAACCCTAATTCTGATCACACTGCCACTCTAACCCTAATTCTGATCACACTGTGCCACTCTAACCCTAATTCTGATCACACTGTGCCACTCTAACCCTAATTCTGATCACACTGTGCCACTCTAACCCTAATTCTGATCACACTGTGCCACTCTAACCCTAATTCTGATCACACTGTGCCACTCTAACCCTAATTCTGATCACACTGTGCCACTCTGACCCTAATTCTGATCACACTGCCACTCTAACCCTAATTCTGATCACACTGTGCCACTGTAATCCTATATAGAATCACTTTGTGCTTCTAGGGCCTAATTTTAATCACCCTGTGCCACTCTAACCCTAATTCTGATCACAGTGCCACTCTAACCCTAATTCTGATCACACTACCACTCTAACCCTAATTCTGATCACACTGTGCCACTCTAACCCTAATTCTGATCACACTGTGCCGCTCTAACCCTTATTCTGATCACACTGTGCCATTCTAACCCTTATTCTGATCACACTGTGCCGCTCTAACCCTAATTCTGATCACACTGTGCCGCTCTAACCCTAATTCTGATCACACTGTGCCATTCTAACCCTTATTCTGATCACACTGTGCCACTCTAACCCTTATTCTGATCACACTGTGCCGCTCTAACCCTAATTCTGATCACACTGTGCCACTGTAACCCTAATTCTGATCACACTGTGCCGCTCTGACCCTAATTCTGATCACACTGTGCCGCTCTGACCCTAATTCTGATCACACTGCCACTCTAACCCTTATTCTGATCACACTGTGCCGCTCTAACCCTAATTCTGATCACACTGCCACTCTAACCCTAATTCTGATCACACTGCCACTGTAACCCTAATTCTGATCACACTGCCACTGTAATGCTATATTGAATCACTTTGTGCTGTGGTAGCACTTTGTAGAATTGCTTTGTTCGGCTATAACATTAATATGAATCACTGTGTGCTGCAATAAATCTTTTCCAAATCTGTCCAGCTCCTTTTCAACCACTTTGTGCTGTTATGACGCTACTGAGAGAATGAAAACACAGAACAGTAGTACAAACTGGACACACATCCCCCCCCCCGCTCAGTTACATCAGCGAAGCAAAAGCCGGCAATGAGCGCTGATCTCCATACCACCCCCACTCCCTGCGCGCGCGCGCGCACACACACACACACACAGGAAGGAACTTGCACTTTTTATGAAAAAAGTGGGTGGCTCTTAAAAGAGCCTTTGGGTTAATAAGGACGGCGGGTCACGTGCTTTACTTCGAGCTGGTGTACTTAGTGACGGCCTTTGTGCCCTCGGACACGGCGTGCTTAGCCAGCTCGCCGGGAAGCAACAGGCGCACGGCGGTCTGGATCTCCCTAGAAGTGATGGTGGAGCGCTTGTTATAATGAGCCAGACGAGAAGACTCACCGGCGATGCGCTCGAAAATGTCGTTCACGAAGGAGTTCATGATACCCATGGCTTTAGAGGAGATGCCGGTGTCGGGGTGGACCTGCTTCAGGACCTTGTACACGTAGATAGCGTAGCTCTCCTTCCTGGACTTTCTGCGCTTCTTGCCTCCTTTGCCGGCCGTCTTGGTCACGGCTTTCTTAGATCCCTTCTTGGGCGCGGTCTTAGATGGTTCAGGCATGATGCTGCTACTCAAGCGATCTGCAAGAGAATGAGTAGCTCCCGCCTCGCGGCTGCTCTATTTACAGGCTGCCATTCCGATTATGCACAAGAGAAGACCTCTCTGTTATTGGCCAAAATACAAAACCTCCTCGCTCGGAGCGCCTGCTACCGCTCCTCCCACCCACTTACTCCGCCATGCTTTCTTCCCCTTCCCGCCGTTGTAGAATCAGAATCAGCTTTATTCCTTTTTCTGTCGTTTTAGAATCAGCTTTATTCCTCTTTCTGCCGTTTTAGAATAAGAATCAGCTTTATTCCTCTTTCTGCCGTTTTAGAATCAGAATCAGATTTATTCCTTTTTCTGCACTTTTAGAATCAGCTTTATTCCCCTTTCTGTTGTTTTAGAATCAGCTTAATTCGCCAAATGAGCGCAGAAACACAAAGAATTTGTTGTACTTTTGTGCATTATGAAAAAGAAAAAAAAAATCCTAACGCTTGTACCACCAGGCCTTTACAATATCTATATCTCTATCTATCTATATATATCTATCTATCTATCTATCTATCTATCTATCTATCTATCTATCTATCTATCTATCTATCTATATCCATCCCAGCGGTAGTAGTGTATATAGATAGGGATGTGTGTAAAATGCATGTAAAAGCCTGGTGGTACAAGCATTAGGATTTTTTATACACACATTATTATATATATAAAATATATATATAAAAAAAGAGCGGGGGGAGAAATGTTGACGCACACGCTGTAAAGATCATTCATCATTTTCAAAGAGAGAGAGAGAAAAAAAAAAGAAGTTATTTTTCCTTACAGGCAGTAAACAAGAAACAGCTCTTTCGGGATATTTGGGTGGCTCTTAAAAGAGCCGTTGTGTTCGCGTTGTTCGGTGTTGAAGCGTTTAGCCGCCGAAGCCGTACAGAGTGCGTCCCTGGCGTTTCAGGGCGTACACCACATCCATGGCGGTGACGGTCTTTCTCTTGGCGTGCTCGGTGTATGTGACGGCGTCACGGATCACGTTCTCCAAGAACACCTTCAGCACACCGCGAGTCTCCTCGTAGATCAGGCCGGAAATACGTTTTACACCACCACGGCGGGCCAGACGGCGAATAGCCGGCTTGGTGATCCCCTGGATGTTGTCGCGAAGGACCTTACGGTGACGCTTTGCGCCCCCCTTGCCGAGTCCCTTACCGCCTTTGCCTCTACCAGACATCGTGCTGCTCTCTCGAAATAAAGCTGCTCAGTGAGATTCACCGCCCAGCGGCCACATATTTATCCGCAATCTCCAGGACCGAGGTGAGAACAGGCGAGAAGGCGGGCCTAACACCAACGGTCACACTATAGAACACGCTCATAAAGAAAGCGAACACCACAGCTTTGAACCCACTAGCGACTTTTTCTACCTCATCCTCTACATACACACAAAAAACATCCTTATCATCCTCATCATATACTGGTAGTAGTAGTAGTAGTAGAATCTAACCCAAGATATGTAAAGCTATGGACTGTGATTCGGGGACAGCTGTGTGCCAGCTCAGAATTCGAAAAACAAGATGCTAAATGGTTTTCAATCACTGTTTCCTGCCATATTCCAACAAATTGCGAACCAATTAAAAAAGATTTCGAATTGAAGACAACACAGAAATGAACTAGTTTCCTAAAGTTTGTCGTGACATCTTTGATGTTGTCTTGACAAAGCAAGTAGTCGTAACATGCTTTTAGAAGGTGTGTGGATAGACAGGTCGCTAACACTTTTGCTGGCGAGCGGACAGAACAGATGCCAGTGCATCTGGAGGCTAGTGAAGAGATAGGATGACAATAATTTGGAGGCGACTGGATACGTCACTAGATACGCGTCACGCAGTTCCCCACACTGTGCTGAGCGTTTTGATACGTATCGTGTATGTAGTGCTAATTTTGCCATTTCGCATAATTTTGTGCCTGACGTGCACGTGACCTCACCAGAACACACGTCACGTTTTGACATGTCACATGTGTATGTTGCTGTAAGTTTGCAGTCCAGTTGTGTTTTTTTTTTTGGGGGGGGGGGAGGTTAGCGCGCACGTGACGTCATCAGAAAACACGTCACGCAGTTCTCCTAATTGTGCTGAGCGTTTTGACATGTCACAAGGGGGGGGCGGTTAGCGCGCACGTGACGTCATCACCATGTGGTCATCATCAGTGGTCACGGAACCCAGTTCCCCTTATTTACTGAGCGTATGGGCTTGAGCCCCGATTGATTTTAATCTAGTCCCGAAGGTTTTATCCCGAATTTTGCCACCGGAGTGTAGAGGAATTAAGTAAATGTTGATTGTTTTAGTTGAGCGCTGTTTGCCGTTTACTGTACGACATCTCTCTCCACACACACACACACACACACACACACACACACACACCGATTGGTGTATAACGCCAACATACCGCGAGAGTGTGCGCTCGAATATGCTCTAGAACCGCTCTCGCGATACTTTAATGTCCTACACATATCGGGCTGCACAGCGCCGCTTTAAGTCGAACACACGAACACACACACACACACACACACACACACACACACACACACACACACATACCTTACAGCCCTTAAGCGCGACAGCAATAAAAAAACACACACAACAATGTTATTATTCCGATAACAGCCTAACTTCTCATTTTTCATTTTAACACAGTTGATAAAAGTCGGCTAACAAATGTATGTTGTGTCAAAAAGGAGGCCCACTGTCTTTGATTCTGAAAACCCCGGACATATAGAAGCCTTTTGAATAGTATTCCATACCCCAGACGTACAATAGACGTAAATAAACCTAAAGATAAGCGCTAAGACATTACAGTCTGAACATCACGACTTTCTATTATACAACTAGTGCAGTATTTAAGCTAAAATACATACACGGCTTAGGCGAACAATGGGCCAGAACAGACTCCATCATTCGGCTGTTCTGTCAGTTGAAAAAGGAATTCTCAGCACTATAAATACTAGTATGGTTATTGACCGTTTTGCTCAAGTCAAGTCTCAGAGATACTCTCTGATGATTCCACCCTCAGAAAAATAGGATAGAAAAGTCACCAAGAGCATGAAGTAGACAAGATGAGACACAGATGAGAGAATGAGAGAACAATAAGAGAAGAGGCCATAAAAAAAATAAATAAATAAAAATAATACATACAGTGGTGCCAGCATGAATGAGGAATAAAATAAGAGGTGCAAGTATAATATAGATCATTGTAAAGTAATGAGGATAATAAAAAAGTGCTCCACACACAAGCTGTGAAAGGGATGATATTGCATGGCATACCTGTGTGAGAGAAAAAAAGGAATGAATTTATGAACTCCTTCTTAGTAGCAAGGCTCTGAAATGATGGGAGGAGTCAGAAAAAAGATGGGACTAAATGAAATTTTAGAAAGTTGCGTACTATTTGTGTTTATTATTAAACAATATCATATAAAAATGCTCTTGCGAAACGTGTTATTCTGGCTAACACTCCCTCCCTAATTAGCCCCCGATGGCTTCAAATCCTGAAAACGCTCCTGACTCTGCATCTGTGAGGTTTTTTTCCCCATTCTAAAATTCCGTCAATGGGATTTTCGAGTTTCCTCTACGGGAAAACTGAAAGTCCGATCAGTTGTAAAGTTTAGCGCTTCATCAGCCCCGACAGACTGAAGGAGCCGGCCGAGTTTGGTGTTGATAGCTCAAAAGCCTGCCGAGTTATAAACCTAGAAACACAGAGAGAATGAGGAGGAGCTTCTTCCCGCAGGCCATTCGGGCCCTCAACCAGAATACCTAGAACCTGGACTTTCTAGACTTAACCCACACATAAACATTACATTCTACCTCAGCTGATTGTTGCACACACACAATAATTGCACTACTCGTATACTCTGCACTACTCTGCACACACAATAACCGCACTCACTGCATACTTTTGTGTGCATACTGCATCGACACTTTACTGTGAAAATTGGTATTTGTACAATAGATATTGTTATTCCTTTTAAAATTCAACATTTATATTTCCCTTATATGTATGTATGTATGTATATATATATATAATATATATATATATATTATATTTATCTTATGTATGCACATTGCACATACCGTATTTATTGTCATTACATTTATATTCATATTTGTTTTCTTTTTCTTTTATCTACATACATGTATATACTATATAGTATATATTATAGATGTTTATACATATATATTATTTATATATATTGTTTTATAAATATAATATAATATTACAATATCATATTATTATATTATATATTATTATTATTTATATTATATAATATAATATATATATATCTGATACACAAATTGGCTTTACATAACTATTGGTGTTTCTCATATATATATATATATATAATTAATTATTAGCTATATCCCTATACTTTTCTTGTCCACGCACTTTATATTCTTCCTTCAAATGTAGGACAGTCGTAAAAAGCATGTCAATACATGTCGGACTGTGTATGATTTCGTATTTGACAAATGAAATTTGAATTTAAAATGTCAATATATCTTATTGAACTGTAATATAAATATAATACGTTGTAATTATTTAATCTATTGCTCTTTATAAGAATAAGAATAGAATAATATGATTGATAGCAGTAGTAATATTCTTAAACGCGACAAACATCACTGAAAAAAACAACTACTACTAATAGAAATTTGTAAGCTGTGTATAACGTGCACTTCCTAGATTTGGCCACAAGATGGCAGGCAAGCTCCATTTACAACACCATTATTCTTTGTTTTTTATTTATCCTAATAATTATCATATTTAAAGTATTCTTCTTATTCTCATTTTGTAACAAACATAGAGAAGCATAAAAAAACCCCTTCTCCAAGTATTTATCCCTTTTTAGCTATTTACTACGAATATCATTTGTTGGGAAAGTGAACCTGCTAAATTTGGCCACAAGATGGCAGTCAAGATCCATCCAGAACAACACGCAGCGCAGGATGAGAATGAGAATCAGAAAAAGAATCAGAATCAGTGTCATAGCGAAGTACTGTGGGTTTTACACGTAAAAAAAAAGTATAAACATGAAAATATTAAGTGAAATATTATATATATATACACATAATGTGTATATACACACATTTTATAGATAGATAGATAGATAGATATATACACACACACACACACACAGCTCTCACGTTCACAGACATATTTAAAATGTATAGAAGACGCACACAAAAGTCAAAAAGATATGAAGAACCGCTCATTTTTCGGAGATAATGTGGTGGCTCTTAAAAGAGCCTTTGTGTATATTATCAGACGGAAACGTCGTTTAAGCGCGCTCTCCGCGAATACGGCGGGCCAGCTGAATGTCCTTGGGCATGATGGTCACTCTCTTGGCGTGGATGGCGCACAGGTTGGTGTCTTCGAACAGGCCGACCAGGTATGCCTCGCTAGCCTCCTGCAAGGCCATGACGGCCGAGCTCTGGAAACGCAGATCGGTCTTGAAGTCCTGAGCGATTTCTCTCACCAGACGCTGGAAGGGCAGCTTGCGGATAAGCAGCTCGGTGGACTTCTGATAACGGCGGATCTCCCTCAGAGCCACGGTGCCGGGCCTGTAACGGTGAGGCTTCTTCACGCCGCCGGTTGCCGGGGCGCTCTTGCGGGCAGCCTTTGTGGCGAGCTGCTTCCTGGGCGCCTTGCCACCAGTGGATTTACGGGCGGTCTGCTTGGTTCTTGCCATAGCGTCGAGCTCTGCGCTTCACGGATGAAAAACAGAATAAACGGCGTCAGCGAACGCCGGCTTTTTAAGCCCGAACGCCGCCCTGCTCTCTTTGGGCGCCTTCAGAGCACTCGCCTGACATTGGCTACAACGCGTTACGTCACCTTACAGCTCGTGGATGGCTGATTGGGTCGTCTTCTTCCACTGACACGGTTTGAAGCTCACAGTGCCCGCCCCTCTTCTACTCGCAGAAGCGCAGCGCTTTTGTTCACTCCCAGCACAAACTGTGTCTACTAATCACACTCATATTTCATTTAGCCAGCAATCTAGTTCACTATTACTGCTATTATCATTATTATTATTATTACTACTACTACTAGTCATCATTGGTCCCTAAACACCAACCATCTTTCATTCAGCCAGCACTCTAATTCACTATTACTGCTATTATTATTATTATTAGTAGTAGTAGTACTGTCATCAGTGATCAGCAGATTTTAATGTGCCCAACCTTATTTTAACAGAGCTGCCTTTATAATCAGACACTAGTGGAAAAGAAAAAAAAAAATGAAAAAAATAACCGGAATCAAATTGCACTTTTTGAGTAGAAGTGGGTGGCTCTTAAAAGAGCCTTTTTTTTTTGTCAAACACTGAGAAACGCGGTGTTGGGCCACTTTACTTGGTCTTGACGGCCTTCTCGGTTTTCTTGGGCAGCAGCACGGCCTGAATGTTGGGCAGTACACCTCCCTGAGCGATGGTCACTCCGCCAAGCAATTTGTTCAACTCCTCATCGTTACGCACGGCGAGCTGCAGATGGCGGGGGATGATACGGGTCTTCTTGTTGTCGCGGGCGGCGTTGCCAGCCAACTCCAAGATCTCAGCAGTCAGATACTCGAGCACGGCTGCCAAATAGACCGGAGCGCCGGCACCGACGCGCTCGGCATAGTTACCTTTACGCAGAAGCCTGTGCACACGGCCAACGGGGAACTGCAGGCCGGCCCTGGATGATCGGGTCTTGGCCTTAGCCCTAGCTTTGCCGCCGGTTTTTCCTCGTCCACTCATCTTGTAGCTCAGATACGTTCAAAGAACAATTCTGAAATAGTAGCGCTGCTTCCAGAGCCCTCTGTGATATAGCCAACACGGCCCCTCTCTTATTGGCTAAGATTCTTCTGACGCTAAAACCAATCAGAAACACTCCCTTCTCGTGTGTATGCGGGCGCGCGCGCGCGTGCGTGTGTCTGTGCGTGTGTGTGAGAGAGAGAGAGAGAGAGAGAGAAATATGAATGAATCGAGTAGTCATACAAATGTACAGGAATCTAAATCCTAAATTCTAATATGTAAACATGTAAATCCCCCCCCATTCCGCGATGTGGAAGCACTATTCTAGAAGCACTGTCATACGTTCGAGAAGCACTGTCGGAGAATCGATTCCCCTTACGTCATCATGCAGACTTTTTTTTTGTTTATCATTATTATTATTATTATTACTATTATTTCTTTTTTTTTTTTTTATCGTGAAAGATTAGGGAACACAGCTCTTTAAATGAAAAGATGGGTGGCTCTTAAAAGAGCCGTTTGAGGAGAAACAAAAAACATGACATAAACGAACACGTTTACTTCTTCTTGGGAGCTGCCTTTTTGGCCTTCGCCGCTTTGGGCTTGGCGGTCTTGGGCTTGACAGCCTTTGCTTTCTTGGGGCTCTTGGCTGCCTTCTTGGGGGTCGCCGGCTTTTTGGCCTTCTTGGGGCTCTTGGTGGCTTTCTTGGCGGTAGCGGCGGCGGCGGGCTTCTTCGGCTTCTTGGGAGACTTCTTGGCGGCGGGTTTCTTGGCCGCGACCTTCTTGGGCTTCTTTGCCGCGGCGGGCTTTTTGGCGGCCGCCTTTTTCGCTTTGGGTGCGGCTTTCTTAGCGGGCTTCTTGGCCTCGGTCTGCTTCTTGTTCAGCTTGAAAGAGCCGGACGCGCCGGTGCCTTTGGTCTGCACCAGAATGCCTTTCGTCACGAGACCCTTGACGGCGAGCTTGACGCGGGAGTTGTTCTTCTCCACGTCGTATCCGCCGGCTGCTAAGGCTTTCTTCAGGGCGGCAAGAGACACGCCGGTCCTCTCCTTGGACGAGGAAACCGCTTTGACGATGAGCTCGCCGACGCTAGGACCTGCTTTCTTTGCCCTCGAAGCTGCCTTCTTCTTGGGCGCTTTAGCCGGTGCGGCGGCGGGTGCGGGAGCGACTTCGGCCATCTCTCTCTCTCTCTCTCTCTTTCTCTCTGGGAGCGAAAAGTAGAATGAATAAGCGAGCGCGACGCAGTACGCTGTGTAACACAGGAACCTCCCTGCCCTCGGCCGGGGGGCTGGACTTAAAAGCAAGTATGAGAACGTTGTAGAGTCAACCCGCGCGCCGCTGAATGACTGCGCTTCCGTGACACACGGGCAAGTGTGTTTTCTCATGGCGTTTCCCGGCGAAAATACGACGCCGTGGACAAGATCCCGAGCGTTCAAGCAGACGTCTGGCGAGAAGGGACTGTCTCCTATTTCCCGCGGCCCGGCGCGAGCAGCTAGCGTGCAGCAATGTCGCGCAGCGAGCACAAACGCGCACGGCGCGCCCGGCGCTCTCGCCGGCGGGCAGCGCATTTGGCGCGATGTGGCGTGTAAAAACGTGTGTAGGAACGGCGCGGGCCTTTGAAGTCGCGTGTGCCTCGTTGCGTGAGAGCCTCGTGAATGACCTTGACGTGTTTGCAGCGGCCGAGTGTTGCGTATGCTATCTGAAACGGAGCCCCGTTTGGGCTGTGTAAAGCACAGGGCCAGAGTGTGAGAAAGAGTGAGAGAGAGAGCTGCGTGTGCGTGCGTGGCCATGGGCGTGCGTGCGTGCCGGCTGTGTGGCTCGTCCCGCAGCGCGACTCCCAACGTCTTTGTCATCGTCTGGTCTTCGGCACTCGGCCTGGCGCCGGCACTCGGCCTGGCGCTCCTCGTGCGCGGCCCTCTCCTCTAGTAGTCCCGCCGCGCGGGGCGTGCCTCGTCGAGGCCCAAACGACGCGCACCTCCACCTCGTTAGCTCTGGCCGTCTCCACCCCTCCGCCTTGACCCGAAATTTCGGTGTAGGCCCCGGGCCCGGCCCTACCGTGACCCCGACGACGGCGTTTGGCGCGTCCCTGTTGCGGCCTTGTGTCCGTCTCGTTCCACCCCGCTCTGACCCCAGTTCTGAACACACTGTGACACCCTAACCCTAATTCTGATCACACTGCCACTCTAACCCTAACTCTGATCACACTACCACTGTAACCCTAACTCTGATCACACTGCCACTGTAACCCTAATTCTGATCACACTGCCACTCTAACCCTAATTCTGATCACACTGCCACTGTAACCCTAACTCTGATCACACTACCACTGTAACCCTAACTCTGATCACACTGCCACTGTAATCCTATATTGAATCACTTTGTGCTTCTAGGGCCTAATTTGAATCACACTGTGCCGCTCTAACCCTAATTCTGATCACACTGTGCCACTCTAACCCTAATTCTGATCACACTGTGCCGCTCTAACCCTAACTCTGATCACACTGCCACTGTAATCCTATATTGAATCACTTTGTGCTTCTAGGGCCTAATTTTAATCACACTACCACTCTAACCCTAATTCTGATCACACTGCCACTCTAACCCTAATTCTGATCACACTGCCACTCTAACCCTAATTCTGATCACACTGTGCCACTCTAACCCTAACTCTGATCACACTGTGCCACTCTAACCCTAACTCTGATCACACTACCACTGTAATGCTATATTGAATCACTTTGTGCTTCTAGGGCCTAATTTTAATCACACAGTGCCACTCTAACCCTAATTCTGATCACACTGCCACTCTAACCCTAATTCTGATCACACTGCCACTCTAACCCTAATTCTGATCACACTGCCACTCTAACCCTAATTCTGATCACACTGCCACTGTAACCCTAACTCTGATCACACTGCCACTGTAACCCTAACTCTGATCACACTACCACTGTAACCCTAACTCTGATCACACTACCACTGTAACCCTAACTCTGATCACACTGCCACTGTAATCCTATATTGAATCACTTTGTGCTTCTAGGGCCTAATTTGAATCACACTGTGCCGCTCTAACCCTAATTCTGATCACACTGTGCCACTCTAACCCTAATTCTGATCACACTGTGCCACTCTAACCCTAACTCTGATCACACTGCCACTGTAATCCTATATTGAATCACTTTGTGCTTCTAGGGCCTAATTTTAATCACACTACCACTCTAACCCTAATTCTGATCACACTGCCACTCTAACCCTAATTCTGATCACACTGCCACTCTAACCCTAATTCTGATCACACTGTGCCACTCTAACCCTAACTCTGATCACACTACCACTGTAATGCTATATTGAATCACTTTGTGCTTCTAGGGCCTAATTTTAATCACACAGTGCCACTCTAACCCTAATTCTGATCACACTGCCACTCTAACCCTAATTCTGATCACACTGCCACTCTAACCCTAATTCTGATCACACTGCCACTCTAACCCTAATTCTGATCACACTGCCACTCTAACCCTAATTCTGATCACACTGCCACTCTAACCCTAATTCTGATCACACTGTGCCACTCTAACCCTAACTCTGATCACACTGTGCCACTCTAACCCTAACTCTGATCACACTACCACTGTAATGCTATATTGAATCACTTTGTGCTTCTAGGGCCTAATTTTAATCACACAGTGCCACTCTAACCCTAATTCTGATCACACTGCCACTCTAACCCTAATTCTGATCACACTGCCACTCTAACCCTAATTCTGATCACACTGCCACTCTAACCCTAATTCTGATCACACTGTGCCACTCTAACCCTAACTCTGATCACACTGTGCCACTCTAACCCTAACTCTGATCACACTGTGCCACTCTAACCCTAATTCTGATCACACTGTGCCACTGTAACCCTAACTCTGATCACACTACCACTGTAATGCTATATTGAATCACTTTGTGCTTCCAGGGCCTAATTTTAATCACACTGTGCCGCTCTAACCCTAATTCTGATCATACTGTGCCGCTCTAACCCTAACTCTGATCACACTGCCACTGTAACCCTAACTCTGATCACACTACCACTGTAACCCTAACTCTGATCACACTGCCACTGTAATCCTATATTGAATCACTTTGTGCTTCTAGGGCCTAATTTGAATCACACTGTGCCGCTCTAACCCTAATTCTGATCACACTGTGCCGCTCTAACCCTAATTCTGTTCACACTGTGCCGCTCTAACCCTAACTCTGATCACACTGCCACTGTAACCCTAACTCTGATCACACTACCACTGTAACCCTAACTCTGATCACACTACCACTGTAACCCTAACTCTGATCACACTACCACTGTAACCCTAACTCTGATCACACTGCCACTGTAACCCTAACTCTGATCACACTACCACTGTAACCCTAACTCTGATCACACTGTGCCACTCTAACCCTAACTCTGATCACACTACCACTGTAATGCTATATTGAATCACTTTGTGCTTCTAGGGCCTAATTTGAATCACACTGTGCCGCTCTAACCCTAATTCTGATCACACTGTGCCGCTCTAACCCTAATTCTGATCACACTGTGCCACTCTAACCCTAATTCTGATCACACTGTGCCGCTCTGACCCTAATTCTGATCACACTGCCACTCTAACCCTAATTCTGATCACACTGCCACTGTAACCCTAATTCTGATCACACTGTGCCACTCTAACCCTAATTCTGATCACACTGCCACTGTAACCCTAATTCTGATCACACTGTGCCGCTCTAACCCTAATACTGATCACACTGTGCCGCTCTGACCCTAATTCTGTTCACACTGTGCCGCTCTAACCCTAACTCTGATCACACTGCCACTGTAATCCTATATTGAATCACTTTGTGCTTCTAGGGCCTAATTTTAATCACACAGTGCCACTCTAACCCTAATTCTGATCACACTGCCACTCTAACCCTAATTCTGATCACACTGCCACTCTAACCCTAATTCTGATCACATTGTGCCGCTCTAACCCTAACTCTGATCACACTGTGCCATTCTAACCCTAATTCTGATCACACTGCCACTCTAACCCTAATTCTGATCACACTGCCACTCTAACCCTAATTCTGATCACACTGTGCCACTCTAACCCTAATTCTGATCACACTGTGCCGCTCTAACCCTAATTCTGATCACACTGTGCCGCTCTAACCCTAATTCTGATCACACTGTGCCGCTCTAACCCTAATTCTGATCACACTGTGCCACTCTAACCCTAATTCTGATCACACTGTGCCGCTCTAACCCTAATTCTGATCACACTGTGCCACTGTAACCCTAATTCTGATCACACTGTGCCGCTCTAACCCTAATTCTGATCACACTGTGCCACTCTAACCCTAATTCTGATCACACTGTGCCACTCTAACCCTAACTCTGATCACACTACCACTGTAATCCTATATTGAATCACTTTGTGCTTCTAGGGCCTAATTTTAATCACACTGTGCCGCTCTAACCCTAATTCTGATCACACTGTGCCACTCTAACCCTAATTCTGATCACACTGCCACTCTAACCCTAATTCTGATCACACTGCCACTGTAACCCTAATTCTGATCACACTGTGCCGCTCTAACCCTAATTCTGATCACACTGTGCCACTCTAACCCTAATTCTGATCACACTGCCACTGTAACCCTAATTCTGATCACACTGCCACTCTAACCCTAATTCTGATCACACTGTGCCACTGTAACCCTAATTCTGATCACACTGTGCCACTGTAACCCTAACTCTGATCACACTACCACTGTAATGCTATATTGAATCACTTTGTGCTTCTAGGGCCTAATTTTAATCACACTGTGCCACTGTAACCCTAATTCTGATCACACTGCCACTCTAACCCTAATTCTGATCACACTGTGCCACTCTAACCCTAACTCTGATCACACTGTGCCACTCTAACCCTAACTCTGATCACACTGTGCCACTCTAACCCTAACTCTGATCACACTACCACTGTAATGCTATATTGAATCACTTTGTGCTTCTAGGGCCTAATTTTAATCACACTGCCACTCTAACCCTAATTCTGATCACACTGTGCCACTCTAACCCTAATTCTGATCACACTGTGCCACTCTAACCCTAATTCTGATCACACTGTGCCACTCTAACCCTAATTCTGATCACAACACTGCCACTCTAACCCTAATTCTGATCACACTACTACTCTAACCCTAATTCTGATCACACTACTACTCTAACCCTAATTCTGATCACACTGTGCCACTCTAACCCTAATTCTGATCACACTGTGCCACTCTAACCCTAATTCTGATCACACTGTGCCACTCTAACCCTAATTCTGATCACACTGTGCCACTCTAACCCTAATTCTGATCACACTGTGCCACTCTAACCCTAATTCTGATCACACTGTGCCGCTCTAACCCTAATTCTGATCACACTGTGCCGCTCTAACCCTAATTCTGATCACACTGTGCCGCTCTAACCCTAATTCTGATCACACTGTGCCGCTCTAACCCTAATTCTGATCACACTGTGCCACTCTAACCCTAATTCTGATCACACTGTGCCGCTCTAACCCTAATTCTGATCACACTGTGCCGCTCTAACCCTAATTCTGATCACACTGTGCCACTCTAACCCTAATTCTGATCACACTGTGCCGCTCTAACCCTAATTCTGATCACACTGTGCCACTCTAACCCTAACTCTGATCACACTGTGCCACTCTAACCGAATCACATTGTGCTTCTAGGGCCTAATTTTAATCACACTGTGCCGCTCTAACCCTAATTCTGATCACACTGTGCCGCTCTAACCCTAATTCTGATCACACTGTGCCACTCTAACCCTAACTCTGATCACACTACCACTGTAATCCTATATTGAATCACATTGTGCTTCTAGGGCCTAATTTTAATCACACTGTGCCGCTCTAACCCTAATTCTGATCACACTGTGCCGCTCTAACCCTAATTCTGATCACACTGTGCCACTCTAACCCTAATTCTGATCACACTGCCACTGTAACCCTAATTCTGATCACACTGTGCCACTCTAACCCTAATTCTGATCACACTGCCACTGTAACCCTAATTCTGATCACACTGTGCCGCTCTAACCCTAATTCTGATCACACTGTGCCACTCTAACCCTAATTCTGATCACACTGTGCCACTCTAACCCTAATTCTGATCACACTGTGCCACTCTAACCCTAACTCTGATCACACTGTGCCACTCTAACCCTAACTCTGATCACACTACCACTGTAATGCTATATTGAATCACTTTGTGCTTCTAGGGCCTAATTTTAATCACACTGTGCCGCTCTAACCCTAATTCTGATCACACTGTGCCACTCTAACCCTAATTCTGATCACACTGTGCCACTCTAACCCTAACTCTGATCACACTGTGCCACTCTAACCCTAACTCTGATCACACTGTGCCACTCTAACCCTAACTCTGATCACACTGTGCCACTGTAACCCTAACTCTGATCACACTGTGCCACTCTAACCCTAATTCTGATCACACTGTGCCGCTCTAACCCTAATTCTGATCACACTGCCACTGTAACCCTAATTCTGATCACACTGTGCCACTCTAACCCTAATTCTGATCACACTGCCACTGTAACCCTAATTCTGATCACACTGTGCCACTGTAACCCTAATTCTGATCACACTGACACTGTAACCCTAATTCTGATCACACTGTGCCACTCTAACCCTAATTCTGATCACACTGTGCCACTCTAACCCTAATTCTGATCACACTGTGCCGCTCTAACCCTAATTCTGATCACACTGTGCCACTCTAACCCTAATTCTGATCACACTGCCACTGTAACCCTAATTCTGATCACACTGTGCCACTGTAACCCTAATTCTGATCACACTGCCACTGTAACCCTAATTCTGATCACACTGACACTCTAACCCTAATTCTGATCACACTGTGCCACTCTAACCCTAATTCTGATCACACTGCCACTCTAACCCTAATTCTGATCACACTGCCACTGTAACCCTAATTCTGATCACACTGTGCCACTGTAACCCTAATTCTGATCACACTGACACTGTAACCCTAATTCTGATCACACTGTGCCACTCTAACCCTAATTCTGATCACACTGTGCCACTCTAACCCTAATTCTGATCACACTGTGCCGCTCTAACCCTAATTCTGATCACACTGTGCCACTCTAACCCTAACTCTGATCACACTGTGCCGCTCTAACCCTAATTCTGATCACACTGTGCCACTCTAACCCTAATTCTGATCACACTGTGCCACTGTAACCCTAATTCTGATCACACTGCCACTGTAACCCTAATTCTGATCACACTGACACTCTAACCCTAATTCTGATCACACTGACACTCTAACCCTAATTCTGATCACACTGCCACTGTAACCCTAATTCTGATCACACTGTGCCACTGTAACCCTAATTCTGATCACACTGCCACTGTAACCCTAATTCTGATCACACTGTGCCACTGTAACCCTAATTCTGATCACACTGCCACTGTAACCCTAATTCTGATCACACTGTGCCACTGTAACCCTAATTCTGATCACACTGTGCCGCTCTAACCCTAATTCTGATCACACTGTGCCACTCTAACCCTAATTCTGATCACACTGTGCCGCTCTAACCCTAATTCTGATCACACTGTGCCACTCTAACCCTAATTCTGATCACACTGTGCCACTGTAACCCTAATTCTGATCACACTGCCACTGTAACCCTAATTCTGATCACACTGTGCCACTCTAACCCTAATTCTGATCACACTGTGCCACTCTAACCCTAATTCTGATCACACTGTGCCGCTCTAACCCTAATTCTGATCACACTGTGCCGCTCTAACCCTAATTCTGATCACACTGCCACTCTAACCCTAATTCTGATCACACTGTGCCACTCTAACCCTAATTCTGATCACACTGTGCCACTCTAACCCTAATTCTGATCACACTGTGCCACTCTAACCCTAATTCTGATCACACTGTGCCACTCTAACCCTAACTCTGATCACACTGTGCCACTCTAACCCTAACTCTGATCACACTGTGCCACTCTAACCCTAACTCTGATCACACTACCAAAGTAATGCTATATTGAATCACTTTGTGCTTCTAGGGCCTAATTTTAATCACACTGTGCCACTCTAACCCTAACTCTGATCACACTGCCACTCTAACCCTAATTCTGATCACACTGCCACTCTAACCCTAATTCTGATCACACTGTGCCACTCTAACCCTAATTCTGATCACACTGTGCCGCTCTAACCCTTATTCTGATCACACTGTGCCATTCTAACCCTTATTCTGATCACACTGTGCCGCTCTAACCCTAATTCTGATCACACTGTGCCGCTCTAACCCTAATTCTGATCACACTGTGCCACTCTAACCCTAATTCTGATCACACTGTGCCACTCTAACCCTAACTCTGATCACACTGTGCCGCTCTAACCCTAATTCTGATCACACTGTGCCACTCTAACCCTAATTCTGATCACACTGTGCCGCTCTAACCCTAATTCTGATCACACTGCCACTGTAACCCTAATTCTGATCACACTGTGCCACTGTAACCCTAATTCTGATCACACTGCCACTGTAACCCTAATTCTGATCACACTGTGCCGCTCTAACCCTAATTCTGATCACACTGTGCCACTGTAATGCTATATTGAATCACTTTGTGCTGTGGTAGCACTTTGTAGAATTGCTTTGTTCGGCTATAACATTAATATGAATCACTGTGTGCTGCAATAAATCTTTTCCAAATCTGTCCAGCTCCTTTTCAACCACTTTGTGCTGTTATGACGCTACTGAGAGAATGAAAACACAGAACAGTAGTACAAACTGGACACACATCCCCCCCCCCGCTCAGTTACATCAGCGAAGCAAAAGCCGGCAATGAGCGCTGATCTCCATACCACCCCCACTCCCTGCGCGCGCGCACACACACACACACACACACACACACACACAGGAAGGAACTTGCACTTTTTATGAAAAAAGTGGGTGGCTCTTAAAAGAGCCTTTGGGTTAATAAGGACGGCGGGTCACGTGCTTTACTTCGAGCTGGTGTACTTAGTGACGGCCTTTGTGCCCTCGGACACGGCGTGCTTAGCCAGCTCGCCGGGAAGCAACAGGCGCACGGCGGTCTGGATCTCCCTAGAAGTGATGGTGGAGCGCTTGTTATAATGAGCCAGACGAGAAGACTCACCGGCGATGCGCTCGAAAATGTCGTTCACGAAGGAGTTCATGATACCCATGGCTTTAGAGGAGATGCCGGTGTCGGGGTGGACCTGCTTCAGGACCTTGTACACGTAGATAGCGTAGCTCTCCTTCCTGGACTTTCTGCGCTTCTTGCCTCCTTTGCCGGCCGTCTTGGTCACGGCTTTCTTAGATCCCTTCTTGGGCGCGGTCTTAGATGGTTCAGGCATGATGCTGCTACTCAAGCGATCTGCAAGAGAATGAGTAGCTCCCGCCTCGCGGCTGCTCTATTTACAGGCTGCCATTCCGATTATGCACAAGAGAAGACCTCTCTGTTATTGGCCAAAATACAAAACCTCCTCGCTCGGAGCGCCTGCTACCGCTCCTCCCACCCACTTACTCCGCCATGCTTTCTTCCCCTTCCCGCCGTTGTAGAATCAGAATCAGCTTTATTCCTTTTTCTGTCGTTTTAGAATCAGCTTTATTCCTCTTTCTGCCGTTTTAGAATAAGAATCAGCTTTATTCCTCTTTCTGCCGTTTTAGAATCAGAATCAGATTTATTCCTTTTTCTGCACTTTTAGAATCAGCTTTATTCCCCTTTCTGTTGTTTTAGAATCAGCTTAATTCGCCAAATGAGCGCAGAAACACAAAGAATTTGTTGTACTTTTGTGCATTATGAAAAAGAAAAAAAAAATCCTAACGCTTGTACCACCAGGCCTTTACAATATCTATATCTATATCTATATATATCTATATCTATATATATATATATATATATATATATATATCTATCTATCTATCTATATATATATATATATCCCAGCGGTAGTAGTGTATATAGATAGGGATGTGTGTAAAATGCATGTAAAAGCCTGGTGGTACAAGCATTAGGATTTTTTATACACACATTATTATATATATAAAATATATATATAAAAAAAGAGCGGGGGGAGAAATGTTGACGCACACGCTGTAAAGATCATTCATCATTTTCAAAGAGAGAGAGAGAAAAAAAAAAGAAGTTATTTTTCCTTACAGGCAGTAAACAAGAAACAGCTCTTTCGGGATATTTGGGTGGCTCTTAAAAGAGCCGTTGTGTTCGCGTTGTTCGGTGTTGAAGCGTTTAGCCGCCGAAGCCGTACAGAGTGCGTCCCTGGCGTTTCAGGGCGTACACCACATCCATGGCGGTGACGGTCTTTCTCTTGGCGTGCTCGGTGTATGTGACGGCGTCACGGATCACGTTCTCCAAGAACACCTTCAGCACACCGCGAGTCTCCTCGTAGATCAGGCCGGAAATACGTTTTACACCACCACGGCGGGCCAGACGGCGAATAGCCGGCTTGGTGATCCCCTGGATGTTGTCGCGAAGGACCTTACGGTGACGCTTTGCGCCCCCCTTGCCGAGTCCCTTACCGCCTTTGCCTCTACCAGACATCGTGCTGCTCTCTCGAAATAAAGCTGCTCAGTGAGATTCACCGCCCAGCGGCCACATATTTATCCGCAATCTCCAGGACCGAGGTGAGAACAGGCGAGAAGGCGGGCCTAACACCAACGGTCACACTATAGAACACGCTCATAAAGAAAGCGAACACCACAGCTTTGAACCCACTAGCGACTTTTTCTACCTCATCCTCTACATACACACAAAAAACATCCTTATCATCCTCATCATATACTGGTAGTAGTAGTAGTAGTAGAATCTAACCCAAGATATGTAAAGCTATGGACTGTGATTCGGGGACAGCTGTGTGCCAGCTCAGAATTCGAAAAACAAGATGCTAAATGGTTTTCAATCACTGTTTCCTGCCATATTCCAACAAATTGCGAACCAATTAAAAAAGATTTCGAATTGAAGACAACACAGAAATGAACTAGTTTCCTAAAGTTTGTCGTGACATCTTTGATGTTGTCTTGACAAAGCAAGTAGTCGTAACATGCTTTTAGAAGGTGTGTGGATAGACAGGTCGCTAACACTTTTGCTGGCGAGCGGACAGAACAGATGCCAGTGCATCTGGAGGCTAGTGAAGAGATAGGATGACAATAATTTGGAGGCGACTGGATACGTCACTAGATACGCGTCACGCAGTTCCCCACACTGTGCTGAGCGTTTTGATACGTATCGTGTATGTAGTGCTAATTTTGCCATTTCGCATAATTTTGTGCCTGACGTGCACGTGACCTCACCAGAACACACGTCACGTTTTGACATGTCACATGTGTATGTTGCTGTAAGTTTGCAGTCCAGTTGTGTTTTTTTTTGGGGGGGGGGGGTGTAGGTTAGCGCGCACGTGACGTCATCAGAAAACACGTCACGCAGTTCTCCTAATTGTGCTGAGCGTTTTGACATGTCACAAGGGGGGGGCGGTTAGCGCGCACGTGACGTCATCACCATGTGGTCATCATCAGTGGTCACGGAACCCAGTTCCCCTTATTTACTGAGCGTATGGGCTTGAGCCCCGATTGATTTTAATCTAGTCCCGAAGGTTTTATCCCGAATTTTGCCACCGGAGTGTAGAGGAATTAAGTAAATGTTGATTGTTTTAGTTGAGCGCTGTTTGCCGTTTACTGTACGACATCTCTCTCCACACACACACACACACACACACACACACACACACACACCGATTGGTGTATAACGCCAACATACCGCGAGAGTGTGCGCTCGAATATGCTCTAGAACCGCTCTCGCGATACTTTAATGTCCTACACATATCGGGCTGCACAGCGCCGCTTTAAGTCGAACACACGAACACACACACACACACACACACACACACACACACACACACACACATACCTTACAGCCCTTAAGCGCGACAGCAATAAAAAAACACACACAACAATGTTATTATTCCGATAACAGCCTAACTTCTCATTTTTCATTTTAACACAGTTGATAAAAGTCGGCTAACAAATGTATGTTGTGTCAAAAAGGAGGCCCACTGTCTTTGATTCTGAAAACCCCGGACATATAGAAGCCTTTTGAATAGTATTCCATACCCCAGACGTACAATAGACGTAAATAAACCTAAAGATAAGCGCTAAGACATTACAGTCTGAACATCACGACTTTCTATTATACAACTAGTGCAGTATTTAAGCTAAAATACATACACGGCTTAGGCGAACAATGGGCCAGAACAGACTCCATCATTCGGCTGTTCTGTCAGTTGAAAAAGGAATTCTCAGCACTATAAATACTAGTATGGTTATTGACCGTTTTGCTCAAGTCAAGTCTCAGAGATACTCTCTGATGATTCCACCCTCAGAAAAATAGGATAGAAAAGTCACCAAGAGCATGAAGTAGACAAGATGAGACACAGATGAGAGAATGAGAGAACAATAAGAGAAGAGGCCATAAAAAAAATAAATAAATAAAAATAATACATACAGTGGTGCCAGCATGAATGAGGAATAAAATAAGAGGTGCAAGTATAATATAGATCATTGTAAAGTAATGAGGATAATAAAAAAGTGCTCCACACACAAGCTGTGAAAGGGATGATATTGCATGGCATACCTGTGTGAGAGAAAAAAAGGAATGAATTTATGAACTCCTTCTTAGTAGCAAGGCTCTGAAATGATGGGAGGAGTCAGAAAAAAGATGGGACTAAATGAAATTTTAGAAAGTTGCGTACTATTTGTGTTTATTATTAAACAATATCATATAAAAATGCTCTTGCGAAACGTGTTATTCTGGCTAACACTCCCTCCCTAATTAGCCCCCGATGGCTTCAAATCCTGAAAACGCTCCTGACTCTGCATCTGTGAGGTTTTTTTCCCCATTCTAAAATTCCGTCAATGGGATTTTCGAGTTTCCTCTACGGGAAAACTGAAAGTCCGATCAGTTGTAAAGTTTAGCGCTTCATCAGCCCCGACAGACTGAAGGAGCCGGCCGAGTTTGGTGTTGATAGCTCAAAAGCCTGCCGAGTTATAAACCTAGAAACACAGAGAGAATGAGGAGGAGCTTCTTCCCGCAGGCCATTCGGGCCCTCAACCAGAATACCTAGAACCTGGACTTTCTAGACTTAACCCACACATAAACATTACATTCTACCTCAGCTGATTGTTGCACACACACAATAATTGCACTACTCGTATACTCTGCACTACTCTGCACACACAATAACCGCACTCACTGCATACTTTTGTGTGCATACTGCATCGACACTTTACTGTGAAAATTGGTATTTGTACAATAGATATTGTTATTCCTTTTAAAATTCAACATTTATATTTCCCTTATATGTATGTATGTATGTATATATATATATAATATATATATATATATTATATTTATCTTATGTATGCACATTGCACATACCGTATTTATTGTCATTACATTTATATTCATATTTGTTTTCTTTTTCTTTTATCTACATACATGTATATACTATATAGTATATATTATAGATGTTTATACATATATATTATTTATATATATTGTTTTATAAATATAATATAATATTACAATATCATATTATTATATTATATATTATTATTATTTATATTATATAATATAATATATATATATCTGATACACAAATTGGCTTTACATAACTATTGGTGTTTCTCATATATATATATATATATAATTAATTATTAGCTATATCCCTATACTTTTCTTGTCCACGCACTTTATATTCTTCCTTCAAATGTAGGACAGTCGTAAAAAGCATGTCAATACATGTCGGACTGTGTATGATTTCGTATTTGACAAATGAAATTTGAATTTAAAATGTCAATATATCTTATTGAACTGTAATATAAATATAATACGTTGTAATTATTTAATCTATTGCTCTTTATAAGAATAAGAATAGAATAATATGATTGATAGCAGTAGTAATATTCTTAAACGCGACAAACATCACTGAAAAAAACAACTACTACTAATAGAAATTTGTAAGCTGTGTATAACGTGCACTTCCTAGATTTGGCCACAAGATGGCAGGCAAGCTCCATTTACAACACCATTATTCTTTGTTTTTTATTTATCCTAATAATTATCATATTTAAAGTATTCTTCTTATTCTCATTTTGTAACAAACATAGAGAAGCATAAAAAAACCCCTTCTCCAAGTATTTATCCCTTTTTAGCTATTTACTACGAATATCATTTGTTGGGAAAGTGAACCTGCTAAATTTGGCCACAAGATGGCAGTCAAGATCCATCCAGAACAACACGCAGCGCAGGATGAGAATGAGAATCAGAAAAAGAATCAGAATCAGTGTCATAGCGAAGTACTGTGGGTTTTACACGTAAAAAAAAAGTATAAACATGAAAATATTAAGTGAAATATTATATATATACACACATAATGTGTATATACACACATTTTATAGATAGATAGATAGATAGATAGATAGATAGATAGATAGATAGATATATACACACACACACACACACAGCTCTCACGTTCACAGACATATTTAAAATGTATAGAAGACGCACACAAAAGTCAAAAAGATATGAAGAACCGCTCATTTTTCGGAGATAATGTGGTGGCTCTTAAAAGAGCCTTTGTGTATATTATCAGACGGAAACGTCGTTTAAGCGCGCTCTCCGCGAATACGGCGGGCCAGCTGAATGTCCTTGGGCATGATGGTCACTCTCTTGGCGTGGATGGCGCACAGGTTGGTGTCTTCGAACAGGCCGACCAGGTATGCCTCGCTAGCCTCCTGCAAGGCCATGACGGCCGAGCTCTGGAAACGCAGATCGGTCTTGAAGTCCTGAGCGATTTCTCTCACCAGACGCTGGAAGGGCAGCTTGCGGATAAGCAGCTCGGTGGACTTCTGATAACGGCGGATCTCCCTCAGAGCCACGGTGCCGGGCCTGTAACGGTGAGGCTTCTTCACGCCGCCGGTTGCCGGGGCGCTCTTGCGGGCAGCCTTTGTGGCGAGCTGCTTCCTGGGCGCCTTGCCACCAGTGGATTTACGGGCGGTCTGCTTGGTTCTTGCCATAGCGTCGAGCTCTGCGCTTCACGGATGAAAAACAGAATAAACGGCGTCAGCGAACGCCGGCTTTTTAAGCCCGAACGCCGCCCTGCTCTCTTTGGGCGCCTTCAGAGCACTCGCCTGACATTGGCTACAACGCGTTACGTCACCTTACAGCTCGTGGATGGCTGATTGGGTCGTCTTCTTCCACTGACACGGTTTGAAGCTCACAGTGCCCGCCCCTCTTCTACTCGCAGAAGCGCAGCGCTTTTGTTCACTCCCAGCACAAACTGTGTCTACTAATCACACTCATATTTCATTTAGCCAGCAATCTAGTTCACTATTACTGCTATTATCATTATTATTATTATTATTACTACTACTAGTCATCATTGGTCCCTAAACACCAACCATCTTTCATTCAGCCAGCACTCTAATTCACTATTACTGCTATTATTATTATTATTATTATTAGTAGTAGTAGTAGTAGTACTGTCATCAGTGATCAGCAGATTTTAATGTGCCCAACCTTATTTTAACAGAGCTGCCTTTATAATCAGACACTAGTGGAAAAGAAAAAAAAAATGAAAAAAATAACCGGAATCAAATTGCACTTTTTGAGTAGAAGTGGGTGGCTCTTAAAAGAGCCTTTTTTTTTTTTGTCAAACACTGAGAAACGCGGTGTTGGGCCACTTTACTTGGTCTTGACGGCCTTCTCGGTTTTCTTGGGCAGCAGCACGGCCTGAATGTTGGGCAGTACACCTCCCTGAGCGATGGTCACTCCGCCAAGCAATTTGTTCAACTCCTCATCGTTACGCACGGCGAGCTGCAGATGGCGGGGGATGATACGGGTCTTCTTGTTGTCGCGGGCGGCGTTGCCAGCCAACTCCAAGATCTCAGCAGTCAGATACTCGAGCACGGCTGCCAAATAGACCGGAGCGCCGGCACCGACGCGCTCGGCATAGTTACCTTTACGCAGAAGCCTGTGCACACGGCCAACGGGGAACTGCAGGCCGGCCCTGGATGATCGGGTCTTGGCCTTAGCCCTAGCTTTGCCGCCGGTTTTTCCTCGTCCACTCATCTTGTAGCTCAGATACGTTCAAAGAACAATTCTGAAATAGTAGCGCTGCTTCCAGAGCCCTCTGTGATATAGCCAACACGGCCCCTCTCTTATTGGCTAAGATTCTTCTGACGCTAAAACCAATCAGAAACACTCCCTTCTCGTGTGTATGCGGGCGCGCGCGCGCGTGCGTGTGTCTGTGCGTGTGTGTGTGAGAGAGAGAGAGAGAAATATGAATGAATCGAGTAGTCATACAAATGTACAGGAATCTAAATCCTAAATTCTAATATGTAAACATGTAAATCCCCCCCCATTCCGCGATGTGGAAGCACTATTCTAGAAGCACTGTCATACGTTCGAGAAGCACTGTCGGAGAATCGATTCCCCTTACGTCATCATGCAGACTTTTTTTTTGTTTATCATTATTATTATTATTATTATTATTATTTCTTTTTTTTTTTATCGTGAAAGATTAGGGAACACAGCTCTTTAAATGAAAAGATGGGTGGCTCTTAAAAGAGCCGTTTGAGGAGAAACAAAAAACATGACATAAACGAACACGTTTACTTCTTCTTGGGAGCTGCCTTTTTGGCCTTCGCCGCTTTGGGCTTGGCGGTCTTGGGCTTGACAGCCTTTGCTTTCTTGGGGCTCTTGGCTGCCTTCTTGGGGGTCGCCGGCTTTTTGGCCTTCTTGGGGCTCTTGGTGGCTTTCTTGGCGGTAGCGGCGGCGGCGGGCTTCTTCGGCTTCTTGGGAGACTTCTTGGCGGCGGGTTTCTTGGCCGCGACCTTCTTGGGCTTCTTTGCCGCGGCGGGCTTTTTGGCGGCCGCCTTTTTCGCTTTGGGTGCGGCTTTCTTAGCGGGCTTCTTGGCCTCGGTCTGCTTCTTGTTCAGCTTGAAAGAGCCGGACGCGCCGGTGCCTTTGGTCTGCACCAGAATGCCTTTCGTCACGAGACCCTTGACGGCGAGCTTGACGCGGGAGTTGTTCTTCTCCACGTCGTATCCGCCGGCTGCTAAGGCTTTCTTCAGGGCGGCAAGAGACACGCCGGTCCTCTCCTTGGACGAGGAAACCGCTTTGACGATGAGCTCGCCGACGCTAGGACCTGCTTTCTTTGCCCTCGAAGCTGCCTTCTTCTTGGGCGCTTTAGCCGGTGCGGCGGCGGGTGCGGGAGCGACTTCGGCCATCTCTCTCTCTCTCTCTCTCTTTCTCTCTGGGAGCGAAAAGTAGAATGAATAAGCGAGCGCGACGCAGTACGCTGTGTAACACAGGAACCTCCCTGCCCTCGGCCGGGGGGCTGGACTTAAAAGCAAGTATGAGAACGTTGTAGAGTCAACCCGCGCGCCGCTGAATGACTGCGCTTCCGTGACACACGGGCAAGTGTGTTTTCTCATGGCGTTTCCCGGCGAAAATACGACGCCGTGGACAAGATCCCGAGCGTTCAAGCAGACGTCTGGCGAGAAGGGACTGTCTCCTATTTCCCGCGGCCCGGCGCGAGCAGCTAGCGTGCAGCAATGTCGCGCAGCGAGCACAAACGCGCACGGCGCGCCCGGCGCTCTCGCCGGCGGGCAGCGCATTTGGCGCGATGTGGCGTGTAAAAACGTGTGTAGGAACGGCGCGGGCCTTTGAAGTCGCGTGTGCCTCGTTGCGTGAGAGCCTCGTGAATGACCTTGACGTGTTTGCAGCGGCCGAGTGTTGCGTATGCTATCTGAAACGGAGCCCCGTTTGGGCTGTGTAAAGCACAGGGCCAGAGTGTGAGAAAGAGTGAGAGAGAGAGCTGCGTGTGCGTGCGTGGCCATGGGCGTGCGTGCGTGCCGGCTGTGTGGCTCGTCCCGCAGCGCGACTCCCAACGTCTTTGTCATCGTCTGGTCTTCGGCACTCGGCCTGGCGCCGGCACTCGGCCTGGCGCTCCTCGTGCGCGGCCCTCTCCTCTAGTAGTCCCGCCGCGCGGGGCGTGCCTCGTCGAGGCCCAAACGACGCGCACCTCCACCTCGTTAGCTCTGGCCGTCTCCACCCCTCCGCCTTGACCCGAAATTTCGGTGTAGGCCCCGGGCCTGGCCCTACCGTGACCCCGACGACGGCGTTTGGCGCGTCCCTGTTGCGGCCTTGTGTCCGTCTCGTTCCACCCCGCTCTGACCCCAGTTCTGAACACACTGTGACACCCTAACCCTAATTCTGATCACACTGTGCCGCTCTAACCCTAATTCTGATCACACTGTGCCGCTCTAACCCTAATTCTGTTCACACTGTGCCGCTCTGACCCTAACTCTGATCACACTGCCACTGTAACCCTAACTCTGATCACACTACCACTGTAACCCTAACTCTGATCACACTACCACTGTAACCCTAACTCTGATCACACTGCCACTGTAATCCTATATTGAATCACTTTGTGCTTCTAGGGCCTAATTTGAATCACACTGTGCCGCTCTAACCCTAATTCTGATCACACTGTGCCACTCTAACCCTAATTCTGATCACACTGTGCCGCTCTAACCCTAACTCTGATCACACTGCCACTGTAATCCTATATTGAATCACTTTGTGCTTCTAGGGCCTAATTTTAATCACACTACCACTCTAACCCTAATTCTGATCACACTGTGCCGCTCTAACCCTAACTCTGATCACACTGCCACTGTAATCCTATATTGAATCACTTTGTGCTTCTAGGGCCTAATTTTAATCACACTACCACTCTAACCCTAATTCTGATCACACTGCCACTCTAACCCTAATTCTGATCACACTGTGCCACTCTAACCCTAATTCTGATCACACTGTGCCACTCTAACCCTAACTCTGATCACACTGTGCCACTCTAACCCTAACTCTGATCACACTGTGCCACTCTAACCCTAATTCTGATCACACTGTGCCGCTCTAACCCTAATTCTGATCACACTGCCACTCTAACCCTAATTCTGATCACACTGTGCCACTCTAACCCTAACTCTGATCACACTGCCACTCTAACCCTAACTCTGATCACACTGTGCCACTCTAACCCTAACTCTGATCACACTGTGCCACTCTAACCCTAACTCTGATCACACTGTGCCACTCTAACCCTAACTCTGATCACACTGTGCCACTGTAACCCTAACTCTGATCACACTACCAAAGTAATGCTATATTGAATCACTTTGTGCTTCTAGGGCCTAATTTTAATCACACTGTGCCACTCTAACCCTAATTCTGATCACACTGCCACTCTAACCCTAATTCTGATCACACTGCCACTCTAACCCTAATTCTGATCACACTGCCACTCTAACCCTAATTCTGATCACACTGTGCCACTCTAACCCTAACTCTGATCACACTGTGCCACTCTAACCCTAACTCTGATCACACTGTGCCACTCTAACCCTAACTCTGATCACACTACCACTGTAATGCTATATTGAATCACTTTGTGCTTCTAGGGCCTAATTTTAATCACACTGTGCCGCTCTAACCCTAATTCTGATCACACTGTGCCACTCTAACCCTAATTCTGATCACACTGTGCCGCTCTAACCCTAACTCTGATCACACTGTGCCGCTCTAACCCTAATTCTGATCACACTGTGCCACTCTAACCCTAATTCTGATCACACTGTGCCGCTCTAACCCTAACTCTGATCACACTGCCACTGTAATCCTATATTGAATCACTTTGTGCTTCTAGGGCCTAATTTTAATCACACTACCACTCTAACCCTAATTCTGATCACACTGCCACTCTAACCCTAATTCTGATCACACTGTGCCGCTCTAACCCTAATTCTGATCACACTGTGCCACTCTAACCCTAACTCTGATCACACTGTGCCACTCTAACCCTAATTCTGATCACACTACCACTGTAACCCTAACTCTGATCACACTACCACTGTAATGCTATATTGAATCACTTTGTGCTTCTAGGGCCTAATTTTAATCACACTGCCACTCTAACCCTAATTCTGATCACACTACTACTCTAACCCTAATTCTGATCACACTACTACTCTAACCCTAATTCTGATCACACTGTGCCACTCTAACCCTAACTCTGATCACACTGTGCCACTCTAACCCTAACTCTGATCACACTGTGCCACTCTAACCCTAACTCTGATCACACTGTGCCACTCTAACCCTAACTCTGATCACACTGTGCCACTCTAACCCTAACTCTGATCACACTACCACTGTAATGCTATATTGAATCACTTTGTGCTTCTAGGGCCTAATTTTAATCACACTGTGCCGCTCTAACCCTAATTCTGATCACACTGTGCCACTCTAACCCTAATTCTGATCACACTGTGCCACTCTAACCCTAACTCTGATCACACTGTGCCACTGTAACCCTAACTCTGATCACACTACCACTGTAATGCTATATTGAATCACTTTGTGCTTCTAGGGCCTAATTTTAATCACACTGTGCCGCTCTAACCCTAATTCTGATCACACTGTGCCACTCTAACCCTAATTCTGATCACACTGCCACTCTAACCCTAATTCTGATCACACTGTGCCACTCTAACCCTAATTCTGATCACACTGTGCCACTCTAACCCTAATTCTGATCACACTGCCACTCTAACCCTAATTCTGATCACACTGTGCCACTCTAACCCTAATTCTGATCACACTGTGCCGCTCTAACCCTAATTCTGATCACACTGTGCCGCTCTAACCCTAATTCTGATCACACTGTGCCACTCTAACCCTAATTCTGATCACACTGCCACTCTAACCCTAATTCTGATCACACTGTGCCACTCTAACCCTAATTCTGATCACACTGTGCCACTCTAACCCTAATTCTGATCACACTGCCACTCTAACCCTAATTCTGATCACACTGCCACTCTAACCCTTATTCTGATCACATTGTGCCGCTCTAACCCTAATTCTGATCACACTGCCACTCTAACCCTTATTCTGATCACACTGTGCCACTCTAACCCTAATTCTGATCACACTGTGCCACTCTAACCCTAATTCTGATCACACTGTGCCACTCTAACCCTAATTCTGATCACACTGTGCCGCTCTAACCCTAATTCTGATCACACTGTGCCGCTCTAACCCTAATTCTGATCACACTGTGCCGCTCTAACCCTAATTCTGATCACACTGTGCCGCTCTAACCCTAATTCTGATCACACTGTGCCGCTCTAACCCTAATTCTGATCACACTGTGCCACTGTAACCCTAATTCTGATCACACTGTGCCGCTCTAACCCTAATTCTGATCACACTGTGCCACTCTAACCCTAATTCTGATCACACTGTGCCACTCTAACCCTAATTCTGATCACACTGTGCCACTCTAACCCTAACTCTGATCACACTACCACTGTAATCCTATATTGAATCACATTGTGCTTCTAGGGCCTAATTTTAATCACACTGTGCCACTCTAACCCTAATTCTGATCACACTGCCACTGTAACCCTAACTCTGATCACACTGTGCCGCTCTAACCCTAATTCTGATCACACTGTGCCGCTCTAACCCTAATTCTGATCACACTGTGCCACTCTAACCCTAACTCTGATCACACTGTGCCACTCTAACCCTAATTCTGATCACACTGTGCCGCTCTAACCCTAATTCTGATCACACTGTGCCACTGTAACCCTAATTCTGATCACACTGTGCCACTCTAACCCTAATTCTGATCACACTGCCACTCTAACCCTAATTCTGATCACACTGTGCCGCTCTAACCCTAATTCTGATCACACTGTGCCACTGTAACCCTAATTCTGATCACACTGTGCCACTGTAACCCTAATTCTGATCACACTGTGCCACTCTAACCCTAATTCTGATCACACTGCCACTCTAACCCTAATTCTGATCACACTGTGCCGCTCTAACCCTAATTCTGATCACACTGTGCCACTCTAACCCTAATTCTGATCACACTGCCACTGTAACCCTAATTCTGATCACACTGTGCCACTGTAACCCTAACTCTGATCACACTGTGCCACTCTAACCCTAACTCTGATCACACTACCACTGTAATGCTATATTGAATCACTTTGTGCTTCTAGGGCCTAATTTTAATCACACTGCCACTCTAACCCTAATTCTGATCACACTGTGCCACTCTAACCCTAATTCTGATCACACTGTGCCACTCTAACCCTAACTCTGATCACACTGTGCCACTCTAACCCTAACTCTGATCACACTGTGCCACTCTAACCCTAACTCTGATCACACTGTGCCACTCTAACCCTAACTCTGATCACACTGTGCCACTCTAACCCTAATTCTGATCACACTGTGCCGCTCTAACCCTAATTCTGATCACACTGCCACTGTAACCCTAATTCTGATCACACTGTGCCACTCTAACCCTAATTCTGATCACACTGCCACTCTAACCCTAATTCTGATCACACTGTGCCACTCTAACCCTAATTCTGATCACACTGTGCCACTCTAACCCTAATTCTGATCACACTGTGCCACTCTAACCCTAATTCTGATCACACTGTGCCGCTCTAACCCTAATTCTGATCACACTGTGCCACTCTAACCCTAATTCTGATCACACTGTGCCACTCTAACCCTAATTCTGATCACACTGTGCCACTCTAACCCTAATTCTGATCACACTGTGCCACTGTAACCCTAATTCTGATCACACTGCCACTGTAACCCTAATTCTGATCACACTGACACTGTAACCCTA
>NC_080712.1:34517645-34519924 GCF_019097595.1 Hemibagrus wyckioides | reverse complement strand
CACAGAACACAGAGAACAACACTGGGATGTGCTGAGGGTCCCACGGCTCCTACACACACACACACACATTTTAAACTCCTGCAAAAAATCTTACGTCAGCTCACGAGTACACACACAGACACACACACACACTTACACACACACACACTCACACACACACACACACAACAGAGAGAGATAGAACGTGGAATTTGAGATTCAGTGGTTTTGGTACCAGCAGGGATCCGTAACAGAATCCATACAGTGTCGCCACGGTAACCACACTCCTCACCACACTGTATATGGACGAGGGAAGACTGGTACATGCTGAGGGAGGGAGGGAGGGAGGGAGGGAAAGAGAGAGAGAGAGAGAGAGAGAGAGAGAGAGAGAGAGAGAGGGAGAGAGAGAGAGAGAGAGAGAGAGAGAGAGAAAGAAAGAAAGAAAGAAAGAGACTTTAAGCAATTTTGTTTACACAAGTCACATATAGGATTCACAGTGACTTAATAAATAAATAGATAAATAAATAAACACGTATTAAAATAATGTCAATAAATGAGTTTAAACACAGGCGATGATTAGTTTAGCTCTGCTGCTAAATTTTCCATCTGTAACAGAGCACAGAGAATTCTCCCAACACCACACACATCTGAACACATCCAACTCATTCATACTTTCATAAAAATTAAAATCAATTAAAATTCTTGATTTAATCAGCCTGCTGAGAATTCTTGTGTCTTCACAGTCAGTGTTCTGTGGTATTTGGTTTTTCCGGCTCAGGTATATTGCCATTTTGGCCTGACCGAATATAAAATTGATCAGTTGGCACCTGAACCGGTGTTTCCTGACGTACTTAAAACCAGAAATAAAAGTCTGAAAAGTAAAATCAACATTAAAAGCCCTTAAAATGCTCCGTAAAAACACAAAGTGACCGTAACCTGGAGCAGTGAATAAAAACATGAAAAACTGTTTCTCTCTGTGAACAAAAAGGACAGTCGTGTGTAACATCAGGGATTAAATACAGTATACGGTGTAAAATCCTCCACTGGAGGTCAGCAGATTTTTTAGTTAACGGTGGTTTATACAGTGCGTCCACTCTGGTTTAATATCATCAGTAAAACCATGTACACTTCTCCATGGGGTGTCCACCCTCCCACTCAGCTTTTTCTTGTTTAAAACCTTTACACACGCTCTGTAGAGCAGCTTCCCCGACACTGACCCAAAGTCCATCTCCGCTTCACCCCGGCACTCCAGGAGGGGGCCTGCACATCCGTCAAGCTGGACCAGCCCCTGTCGTCCATCATCTTTCGGCAGATGAAAAATGTGGAATCCAGTGTAGACCGTCCCAGAAGAGGTCCACCAGCAGGGCCTGGATGTTCGCTAGCAGGTTCAGCAACGGATCCACGCATGCCAGCTTATGCCAGAGGGACGACGCGGTGAGGTTCTTGATGACCAGCATTCGTCCCCTGTAGGACATCTTTGGAACCAGCCGCTTCCACCTACTCAGTCTACCCTTCACATGCTCTACAGAGCCTTCCCAGATTTTGTTTAAAAACTCGTTGTTCCCCAGGTAGACACCCAAGTATTTAAAACCACCTCTTTTCCACGCTAAGCCTCCTGGTAGTGAAGGTTGCCCACCTTCCCACTCCCCAACTAAAATGGCCTCACTCCTAGCCCAGTTAACTTTGGCAGAGGATAAAATCTAAAAGTCATTTTAAAATAGTAGTTAAAACATTCACATCTTCCTGTGTGTTTATCATCACTACCAGATCATCTGCATAAGCTGATAAACATATTGAGGCATTAGCATGTGGCATATTAAAACCAGAGAGATTACTTCTTAACTTATTTAAAAGAGGTTCAATAGCTAGAGAGTACAACATTCCAGAGAGGGAACAGCCCTGCCTGATCCCCCTGTACACTCTAAATGAGCACATAAACCACCGTTAACCTTCAGTACACTCTCAATGTTACTGTACAACACCCTGATCATGGCTATAAAACCTGGGTTGAACCCGAAGGCTTCCAGCACCTTCCACAAATATTCATGTTCAACCCGGTCAAAAGCCTTTTCCTGGTCTAGAGAAATCAGACCAGTTTTTAAGCCCAATAGCTTGGAGACGTCCAAAATGTCATGAATTAGATACGTTATTGAATATGGATCTATCAGGCACACAGTACGTCTGGTCATGGTGAATGAGCTGCTCCATTACCTTAGTCAGTCTCGAGGCTAATGCTTTTGAGAGCAGCTTCCAGTCAGTGCACAGTAGTGAGACCGGGCGCCAGTTTTTCAGGTGGGTCA
>NC_080712.1:34480145-34512645 GCF_019097595.1 Hemibagrus wyckioides | reverse complement strand
AGCAGTCTTCTTGTCAAGCTGTCGTTCAAAACCTCAAGTAAGTCATCCCTTAAAACGTGCCAGAAAGACTTATAAAACTCTGATGGAAGCCCGTCTATGCCAGGCGCTCTGCCACACTCCATACTCATTAATGCTTTGTGCAGCTCTGCTGATGTTATATCTGCACTCAGCTCTGTATTGGAGTCATGAGACACTCGGGGCAGGTCTTCTAAAAAGCTCTGTTCTGTGGTGTGTTCTCTGTACTCACATTGATAGAGTTTTTCATAAAAACTAACCGCTCTTTTCCTAATGTCAGCTGTATCAGATAAAAGGTGTCCAGACTCAGAGCGCAGGCTGTGAATAAAACGTTTTTGTCCGTTCTTTTTTTCAAGGCTAAAAAACAACTTTGAGGGGGCGTCCATCTGGTTCGCGTTCTGGAATCGTGACCTTATTAATGCACCTTGTGCTTTAAACTCAAGGAGGTCCGATAACTTTTTCTTTTTGACTGTGAGGGTCTGAATATGGTTCTGGTTCTCTGTGGACTGTGCTAACAACTGAAGTTCTGTTATCTCATCTTCTAGTTGTTTCATAGACCGAGCCAAATCCCTTGTGACATTATAAGTGTGCTGTTGACACAACTGTTTTATTTGAGCTTTCCCAAAATCCCACCAATGTTGCAGAGAAATGAAAGCACTTTTTTCTTTCCTAAAATTTCCTAAAAATCTCTATAAAATGCTGGTCATTCAGTAAAACTGTGTTAAAATGCCAGTAAGAACTCTTCGGTTTAATACAATTTAAAACTGAAACACATAAAACCAAGCTGTGGTCTGAAAAACCAACTGGACTAATAACACAGCTTTTTATGGTGTTCATGTGAGGCTTTGGAACATAAAACCTGTCTAACCTTGCTAATGATACCTTTCCATCAGCAGCATGAGCCCAGGTGTACTGTTTTTGAGTTTTATTCATATTTCTCCAAACATCACTTAACTCGTGTTTTTCAACAGTGTGTAGGAGTCTTCTTCTTGAAGGCATGTGTGGCTCTATATGGTTGCGGTCACTGTTTTCTAAAGTACAGTTAAAATCACCACCAACAAATAAAAACTCCTCTGCATCACAAGTTTCTAAAACGTTGCATAATTTATCTAAAAAAGCTATTCTTTCCACTGGGGAAGCCGGGGCATACACACAGATAAAAACCATAACATGGTTCTCTAAAAGAGCTCTGACTTTTAACAGTCTGCCAGCTACTATCTCTTCCACGCTGTAAGAGAGAGGTTTAAAAGTCTTCGAAAACAAAATAGCTACTCCTCCACTAACAGAGGTATTGTGGCTTAAAAACAAGGGGCCAGCCCACTCTTGTGTTCAGTCTACTACGTTTTTAGCGTCACTATGGGTTTCCTGTGCAAGTAATACGTCTATTCTTTTTTGTGTCACTAGTTCGTACAGTTCTGCTCTCTTCCTGCAGTCTCTAGCACCGTTAACATTCAGGGATGCGATGTGAATGTCCTGCATGACCACACAGAAAAGAATAAGCACAGGAAAGGGTGTCTGCGGTCTGTGAGGACCGAGAGAACTATGACGTGTCATCATCATCATTACTTAACAGGGTGTTGATTTTAGTGACAATCTTCTTTAACCTGTATAACTCTTTGTCCTCGAAACACCCTTCACCCATAAGACGCTTTATAGCAATGTGCAGTTTGTTCAGGTCTGGAAAGTATTTGTTCATCTGTAGCATTTTCATGTTCTTTGTGATCTTAAGAAAGTGTTTAATCTCACTCGCGTTGTACTTTTTACCGACCCAGTGACCCTCAGTGGTGACACAGACAGTGAGGTCAGGAGAGGGCTCTTCACTGTCCAGCTCACTAATACTTTCTACCTGCTTCTTTTCTGCTTTTTTCGCAGCTTTCACAGTTTTGTCATTGTCTCTTGTCTTTCTTTTTACGGGTGTTTTGAGTACAGTCAGCTCAGTTTCCATCATCGCTTCGTCTGTATTTTCCGGTAAGACAACAACATTATTCTCAGTAACACTGTCCTGACTAATCATCATTCCAACATCAGTTTCAGTTTCTATTTCTATATGCGGCTCAGGTGAGGCCTGCTCATCCTGAGCAGTGGGAACAGTGGTATCAGTGTTACTCACCCCATCACTGGGTACTGGGTCGGTCTTGGTGTTGTCACTCACGTTATGCTCTGAGGTCTCTGGTTCTCCCGCTGTAGCGCTAACAGAACCCGCATGAGAGACGCCCGCTCCGTCCGTGACCGGAGAGTCCGCCTCGACTACTCCGTCATTCTGATCAGCTCGATCCAACCCGTCACTGCCCCGAACCGACACCTCGCTCACATCAGAGGGGACTGTACTGCTGTCTGCACCCTGGGGACAATCACGCACTAGATGCCCAGTTTTTCCGCAGCCGAAACATCTCATAGACACGGTGGACACATAGATAACATAATCAAACCCGTCGATTTTGAACGTTAGCGTGCGCTCGAGTTCAGTGCTGTTATCATTGAGGATCATGTAGGTGAACCTCCTGAATGAGCGCACGTGTTTCGCCAGGTCTGATTTGCTACCTATGTTCATTTTCCTTATCGGAGAGACGAGCTTGCAGAAAATGGAAAGCTGTCTTTCCAGTGTTTCATTAGAAATAAACGGGGGCACGTTGGACAGCGTGACTTTTTTTGCAGGTGTTGCGAGGGAGAACACATCAGTGAGTGAACCCCTGAGTATAATGCCCTTCTGGGCCAACAGCACTGCGTTCTCCACCATGTTCATGAACATCACTACCGCACTGTTCATCCTGGACGCCGCCAGAACGTTCCGATGCCTGACCACCTCCCCTGCGGCCAGGCAGCACTCCTCCACCCCCGCCCCGGTCACCACTCCTCCCCCCACCGCCCCGGTCACCACTCCTCCACCCATGCCCCGGCAACCACTCCTCCACCCCGGCCCCAGACACCACCCCTCCACCCCCGCCCCGGTAACCACTCCTCCACCCCCGCCCCGGTAACCACTCCTCCACCCCCGCCCCGGCAACCACTCCTCCTTCCTTTCTGCAACAGAACACAACACATTATCACAACACCACACACATTTAAACACATCCAAGTCATTCATACTTTTATAAAAATTAAAATCAATTGAAATTCTAGATTTCATCAGCCTTTTCAGAATTTTTATGGCGTCACAGTCAGTGCTTTGTGCAATTTGGTTTTTCCGGCTCAGGTATATTGCCATTTTGGCCTGACCAAATATAAAATTGATCAGTTGGCACCTGAACCGGTGTTTTCTGACGTACTTAAAACCAAAAATAAAACACTGAAAAGTAAAAACAACATTAAAAGACTTTAAAATGCTCCATAAAAACACAAACAGTGTTTTTACACAAGTAATCTGGAGCAGTGAATAAAAGCAAGAAAAACTGTTTCTCTCTGTGAACAAAAAGGACAATCATGTGCAATATCAGGGTTTAAAATAGAAATAAAAGAGTTCACAGAGATAATACAGTGTAAAATCCTCCATTGGAGGTCGGCAGCTTTTTTAGTTAATGGTGGTTTATACAGTGCGTCCACTCTGGTTTAAAATCATCAGTAAAACCATGTACACTTCTCCATGGGGTGTCCACCCTCCCACTCAGCTTTTTCTTGTTTAAAACCTTTACACACGCTCTGTAGAGCAGCTTCCCTGACACTGACCCAAAGTCCATCTCCCCTTCGCCCGGCACTCTAGGAGGGGGCCTGCACACCCGTCGAGGTCAGGAGCGATGTTCAGCTGGGGAAAGGGTTCGTCCTCTGCAGGACCAGTCTCTGTGTGTGAATAGTCCATTAGCTGAACACGCTCCTCTGATGTCAATGCAGATTTCCAGCGGTGTAGGAGCTGATTGACAACACGCAGGGACCGCAGTCCCATACGCGCTGCCAGGTCCTCTGCCCTCGACAAGTCCGACCCTGCGATGTTCACAAGCTCCCGGAGCATTATAATCCCTGAGGAGATGAGAGTTCTGGACAGTGCAGGGACGGTCACACTGGAGATGTCCAGCCTCCCGCCGTACACCAGAGGTTCCTCCAGCAGCCAGTGTAGCGTTCTACAGCCCTTGTTTTGTTTCTTAAAACAGTTCCAAATTTTAAAAAATCCACGGTAAAAGGCTGGTAGTCCAGAAATGTCCAGCATTTTTGTGTCCATTAAAAACAACGCTCTGTCCAGCCCCAGTCCTTGAACTGTGCGTAGTAGTCCACTGGCTGCTGCTCTCCATACTAAGTCTCCGGGTCCAGTGAGGAGTCTCTGGATGAACTGGAGGCGGAAGGCTGCGGCTCTGCTGGACAGCTGGACCAGCCCCTGTCCTCCTTCCTCCTTCGGCAGATGAAGCACACTCTGTGGAATCCAGTGTAGACCGTCCCAGAAGGAGTCCACCAGCAGGGCCTGGATGTTTGCCAGCAGGTTCAACTTGTGCCAGAGGGACGACGCGGCGAGGTTGTTGATGACCAGCGTTCTCCCCCTGTAGGACATCTTTGGAACCAGCCGCTTCCACCTGCTCAGTCTGCCCTTCACATGCTCTACAGAACCTTCCCAGTTTTTACTTAAAAACTCGTTGTTCCCCAGGTAGACACCCAAGTATTTAAAACCACCTCTTTTCCACGCTAAGCCTCCTGGTAGTGACGGTTGCCCACCTTCCCACTCCCCAACTAAAATGGCTTCACTTTTAGACCAGTTAACTTTGGCGGAGGATAAAATTTGAAAGTCATTTAAAATATCAGTTAAAACATTGACATCATTTTGTGTGTTTATCATCACTACCAGATCATCTGCATAAGCTGATAAACATATTGAGGCATTAGCATGTGGCATATTAAAACCAGAGAGATTACTTCTTAACTTATTTAAAAGAGGTTCAATAGCTAGAGAGTACAACATTCCAGAGAGGGAACAGCCCTGCCTGATCCCTCTGTACACTCTAAAAGGGGCACATAAACCACCGTTAACCTTCAGTACACTCTCAATGTTACTGTACAACACCCTGATCATGGCTATAAAACCTGGGTTGAACCCGAAGGCTTCCAGCACCTTCCACAAATATTCATGTTCAACCCGGTCAAAAGCCTTTTCCTGATCTAGAGAAATCAGACCAGTCTTTAAGCCCAATAGCTTGGAGACGTCCAAAATGTCACGAATTAGATACACATTACCGAATATGGACCTATCAGGCACACAGTACGTCTGGTCATGGTGAATGAGCTGCTCCATTACCTTAGTCAGTCTCGAGGCTAATGCTTTTGAGAGCAGCTTCCAGTCAGTGCACAGTAGTGAGACCGGGCGCCAGTTTTTCAGGTGGGTCAGGTCTCCCTTCTTCGGTAGCAGGGTCAGGACGGCCCTCCTGCAGCTCAACGGGAGTTCACCTCTCCGTACGCTGTCCCGTAGGACATCTAGCACGTCCTGCCCTATGACGGCCCAGAATGCCTTGTAGAACTCGACAGGGAGACCGTCTATACCTGACGCCCGTCCATTCTCCATCCCCTGGAGAGCCTCATGAACCTCCTCCAGCGTCAGCTCCCTGTCTAGCTCTCTCGCCGCTTGCTCAGAGAGCTTTGGCAGGTCCATGAGGAAGCTGTCCTCCACTACTTGTGCCCCTGACCACTCACTGCTGTACAGCTTCGAGTAGAAGCTTACTGTCTGCTGGCGAATTTCAGTAGGCTCAGATACGAGATCCCCTGATTCTGTTTGCACAGCATGTATAAATCTTTTCTGTCCATTCTTCTGCTCTAAACTGAAAAAGAACTTTGAAGGAGCATCCATCTCAGCAGCGCTTTTAAAGCGTGAGCGGACCAGCGCCCCCTGTGCTGTAATGTCTAACAGGTCGCAGAGACAGAGAGAGAGAGAGAAACAGAGAGAGAGAGAGAGAGAGACAGAAAGAGAGACAGAGAGAGAGAGAGATTTTGATTTTTAAATGTACCCTCAGCAGGCTTATACAGGGATCTCCATTCTGCTTGTATATTTGTATTTAATCTGAGTACACTGATCCAGGGCGTATCAACATTCTTGTCTTAAACCTTTCTGTTAAAAAACATGACACAAGCTTTATACAAACTTTTCCCTGTGAGATGTGAGAAATCTAAGACCATGGATTTTCCAGCTTCCAAGAATGGCCCTCCAGTTTTGTCCGGATGGTTACTCTGTGGAAGATGTCTCTGGGGTTTGGGGTAGCCATCCCGCTGCAGTGATCCGTTAGCAGAGTTCTTTCTTCAGCTGTTAGAGTATCTCTCCATTTCACCAGCAGCTGAGCGACTGCTCGTGTGGACCTGATGTTCAGGTGTGTAGCTACCTCCTCTGTGTTCCTGAAATCTGCTCCTGCATGGTCAACTAGATGCCCCAAAGTGATTGTCCTTGATTCCTTTAGTGTCCAGGAAAGGAGCAGGTGCTGTTTGAGATGTGGAACCACACTCCATGGATTAGCGGTTCTTTCAGAAGCCTGTGAGGAGAGTGGGTTCCGTTGGCCCTCTGCAGTGTGAAAAAGTTCCAGACTTTAAAAAGACTTTTGTAGGAGCCTGGTAACCTGCTGGTGTCCAGCTTTGCAGGGTCTACATCTGCCGTCCCTCAGCGTTGCACAGTAAGGTGCATGCAGTTGCCTGCCAGATGGACAGTCCTGTGCCATTGAGAAGTCTCCATATGAACAGCAGCCAGAAGGCCGCCGTCCTGCTTTGCAGATGTACCAGTCCTGGCCACCCTCTTCCTTGGGTAGGTACAGCACACCCTGGGGAACCCAGTGCAGCTTGTCCCAGAAGAAGTTGACCATCACAGCTTGTACTTCAGCCAGCAGATGTGGAGGAGGATCTACACAGGCCAACTTGTGCCAGAAACTAGAGGCTATTAGGTTATTAGTGACTAATGTACGCCCTCTGTACGACATTTCTGGTGTTATCCATTTCCTCGTTTCAAGTTTGCCTTTGACCTTGTCTATAGGCCCCTCCCAATTCCTCTGAGTAATGGCTTCATCTCCTAAAAACACACCTAAATATTTAAAACCATCTCCTCGCCAGGTCAGACCATCAGGTAGGTGTGGCTTCCCTTCTGTCCATTTTTCACACAACAGTGCTTTTGTTCCAGTTCACTTTTGCTGAAGACAATACATTAAAATCATCAAAAAATTCCATTAAAACTTGCACATCACTTTGTCTTCTTATTAAAACTGTCACATCATCAGCATAGGCAGATGGATGGATAGTGTTCTGGTGATCTGGTAGGTGAAGGCCATGTAAATCTTTTCTTATCTGTTGTAATAAAGGTTCAATGGCTAGAGAATACACCATGCCAGATAAAGAGCATCCCTGTCTTACTCCTCTGTTAACCTTAAACGGAGTGCATAAGCCACCATTAACTTTAAGTATGCTCTCTATGTCACTATAAAGAACCTTGATTTTGTTTATAAAATCGTGGCAAAAACCAAAGGCTTCTAAAATTTTCCACAGGTGTAAGTGTTCAACTCTGTCAAACGCCTTTTCCTGGTCTAACGAGATCAGCCCAATGTCATAGTTCTGCAGCTTAGAGATCTCAATAATATCCTGAATGAGGGACACGTTGTCAAAAATGTACCAATTAGGGACACAGTAGGTCTGGTCTGGATGAATGACGAAGTCCATTACTTTATTCAGCCTGTTAGCTAACGCCTTTGAGAGCAGTTTATAATCGGTACAGAGAAGTGAGACCGGACGCCAGTTTTTAATGTTGGTAAGATCACCTTTTTTTGGGAAAAGGGTGAGAACTGCCCTGCGACAACTCAGAGGTAACCTTCCTTCAAGTCAAGCTATTGTTAAGGACCTGCAGTAGGCTCCTCTCCTAGTATTTCCCAGAAGCACTTATAGAATTCAGTGGGAAGACTATCAAGCCCTGGCGCCTTCCCTGCCTCCATACCTAGAAGAGCTCTGTGCACCTGAGAGTTCTACATTAGCTTCTTCAGATACCTGGGGTAAGTTGTTGTAGAAGACACTGTCCTGACTGTGTCCTGGCCCGAGTTCGCTCCTTTACAGCTGTTCATCTAAACAAACTGCACTCTTTCTTATATCCCTGGGGTTTAGTAACAAATCCCCGGTCTCAAAACATAGGGCATGGATTAGTCTTTTTTGTCCATTTTTTTTTTCTCTAGGCTGAAGAAAGCTTAGATGGTTCATCCATCTGATCTACGTTTTGGAACCTAGACCGAACCAGAGCCCCCTGTGCCTTCACCCCTAGAATTTCAGCCAACTGAGTCTATCTCTTAGAGAGAAGCTCCATGTACTTTTGGTCTTGTGTGGACTCTGCTAGTTCCTGCAGTTTGATAATATCAGTCTCTAGGGCTTTCAAGGACTTGATTAGTTGTTTAGAGCTGTTGAGAGCAAACTGTTGACAAAACTGTCGTATTTGCACTTTACCAAAATCCCACCACCTAAAATAATCCCAAAACAGATTAAAGTTTCTCTAAAATGCATGTTACTCAATAAAACAGTGTTTAAAAGCCAATAAAGACTTTGAGGCTTGATGGAGTTTAAAATAAAAGAACACTGTACCATGCTGTGATCAGAGAAAATAACTGGTAAAATAGTACAGGGATAAAACATTATCACGTGTGTGTCCATGGGTACTGCCTTTGATTATCATGTAGAGACCTCCAAACATCTAGTTCGTGTTAATGACTTTAATCAGGTGAGTGCGTGAGGGTAAGTGAGGTTCTCCATGGTTTCTGTCTAGGTTTCTGTTCTATGCAGTTAAAATCCCTTCCCAGAAATAAAACATCATCAGTGGAGCAGCTCTGCAGAGTAAGATTTAATGTCCATAAAAAGACCATCCTCTCTATTGCTGAGGTTGGAACATACACACAAATAAAAACAAAAACATTACTTCCAAACTCTGCTCGAACCTTTAATAATATTCCTTTTGTTATCTCTTCAACCTGATGAGACACAGGACTAAAACTTTGTGTATAAAATGTCGACTCCTCCACTAAGTGTGGTGTTGTGACTGAGAACAGAGATCCCTCCCCATTCCCTGGTCCAATCAGTGGCATTTTGAAAATCACTGAGTTTCCTGAATAAAAGTGACATCTGTTTTTTTTTTTTCCAGTTTAATAAGTTTGAACAGTTCAGCTCTTTTTCGTGGATCTCTGGCACCATCTAAATTCAGAGAAGCAGTTCGTACTTCACTCATGACCAAAAGTGAGAATAAAAACAGGTTCAACAGAAGACCATCCCTGTTGGAGTTCCTAAGCTCAGACTTGGTCATCTTTTAGTTTTGTATTGAGTTTTCTCACTATTTTCTATAATCTGTAGATTTCTTTGTTAGTGAAACTTTCAGTCATTAAACTTTTGGATTTGTCTGTGAACTGTCTTAAGCTGGGAAAATATTCTCTAACCTGTACACCTCTCGTTTTTTGTTGCCTTTAGAAACAGTTTAATGTCGTCTACACTGTAGTTTCCTCCTGAACACTCTGGGACAGAACTGTGCCGGAGTCAGTTCACTTTCACTTTCTGTCTCATTCTGGTCCTCTGATTCCTCCAGGTCGGCTTTCTTTTGTAGTCTGCACTCACTACGTTTGTCCCAGTTTTTTCTTTTCAGCAGCACTTTAAAAATCACGCGCTCCGTCTCCATTCCGCTGCCATCGTCCCTCTGTTTATTTTCTGATGTTTAACTGTTCACTGTCGGTGTGTGATGCTGTGTTTTCACTCGTACCCGTGTTTGTCGGCTCCGCTGAGGTCGATCCAGCCTCCGTAGGCCCAGCGACACACTCCTCCTCCGCAGCAGGTGTGGTCTCAGTGGCGGGGTACGCCTCGGCCGGACCGGCCTCAGACGAGCCCACGATGATGGACTCAGCTGAACTGCTCTTGTTTATTCCGTTCACTTTATCACTGTTCTTGTTGGGATCGTGAACAAGGTGTCCTGTTTTCCCACAACTGAAACATTTCATCTTCTTGGTGGTGACAATCACAACATAACTGAAGTCATCCACCCGGAAATTTAGCGCCAGGTCCAGATCTGCGTCCTCCTTTACAATCATGTACACAAACCTTCTAAACTAAACTACATGCTTTAGTAAAGGAGATTCACATCGGGATCATTTTGATCTGTGACACCAGTTTTCCGCAGCGAGACAGCGCTAGCTTTAAAATATCATCGTTAATAAACGTAGGGACATTTAAATTGGTGACTTTTTTGGATGGCTTTAAAAGCCTGAGAACGGAAGTGAGAGCTCCGTCGAGAAACAGACGATGTTCAACCAGTTTAGTCGCCTTATCTACAGAACTGAGAAACATCACTATGGTGTTGTTCAGTCTGGACGCCGACAAAACTCACCATGACCCACCACTTCCCCTACAGCGCGACAACACTCCTCCACACTCACAGACGAGATCACCTTCACCCCATGATGCCGTGTGAGATAACCCAAACCCCCCACACCTAAATAAAGGAAAAGTATTAAATATATAAAAAAGAAAAACCTTCCAGAGAAGCACAAACAGCCATACTCACACACGCTCCGCCCACTCGCTCCCAGCATGCTCACTCAGAGAGAGAGAGAGTGAGAGACAGAGAGAGAAACAGAGAGTGTTCATTTATCCATCCATCTATCCCTCATTCCCTCTACCTCTCTACACAGCACTTTTACTATCCATCCATTTCTTGCCCTGTTTAACAATCTGTTTATCTCTGTATGCCTCCATCAAACTGTGTGTGTGTGTGTGTGTGTACCTATGACAATGTCGCGTGTGGAGCTGAGCAGCAGTGAGGAGCTGAGTGTGACTCCGTACAGCGTGTGTGTGTGAGAACTGGAGCTCACACTGCCGTAGTGGAACACACAGATCAGAACACAACACACACAGAAATACACCGGCCTGCTGTACGCTATGATCCGGTTATGACCCTAAGGGGGAGGGGGAGGTTAGAGAGAGAGAGAGAGAGAGAGAGAGAGCATTACTTATGTTAACTTCATTTGACTGCTGGGAGAAATAAAACTGTGTGCGTGTGTGTGTGTGAGAGAGAGAGAGCGAGAGAGAGAGAGACTCACGTGTCGAGGAGATGATGAGTCTGGCTGAACACTCTGAGGAAACACAAATACAGAGTTTCAGCTCCACATGGACAGATGGTGATGACAAAGCAAACACTAAATGTGTGTGTGTGTGTCTCACACCTTTAATAGTGAGTACTGGCAGCTGGCGATGACGAGGCAGAACTGGAAGACCCAGATGTCGGTGAAGAATCCATGAATGAGCAGAACTGAGCCCAGGAACGCCACCAGCACCGCCAGAACCACGGCTAGAATATTCTCCAGAACCTCACGGTTCCTTAAACACACACACATACACAGCTGTAGCGATCTGAAACAATATGCAGTGTGTAGATTTATATTATATTATATTTATATTACCTCTCTCTGTCTGTCTCTCTATCTGTCTGTCTGTCTGACATCAGTGTCTGTCTGATTACTGATCTCTCCACCTGGGTGTTTGTCTTGTATCGTGTAAGTGTGTAAGTGTGTAAATTAACTTCTGCCTGAGTGGAGCTGTGTGTGTGTGTGTTACCTGTCAAACAGCGCGAGCAGTGTGAGTCTGTCGAAGCGCAGGCCCACCCACAGGTACGGCAGCAGGGAGAAGCGGTAGTACTGCTTGACCTTGTGTGTGTTGGTGTGTGTGTGTGTGTGAGTGTGTTTGTGTGTGGGCTCGTGGGAGCTGTGTGGCGTCTCCTGCAGGTCAGGACTCACATCACCGTCCTGCTCCAACAGCTCAGTGTCCATCGACAGCAGACGGTTCAAACGGATCTGAGACACACACACACACACACACACATACAGAGCAGATTTAACACACACACACACACACAGAGCAGATTTAACACACACACACACATACAGAACAGATTTAATACACACACACACACACAGAGCAGATTTAACACACACACACATACAGAACAGATTTAATACACACACACACACACAGAGCAGATTTAACACACACACACATACAGAGCAGATTTAACACACACACAGAGCAGATTTAACACACACACACACATACAGAGCAGATTTAACACACACACACACAGAGCAGATTTAACACACACACACAGAGCAGATTTAACACACACACACACAGAGCAGATTTAACACACACACACAGAGCAGATTTAACACACACACACACACACACAGAGCAGATTTAACACACACACACATACAGAGCAGATTTAACACACACACACACACATACAGAGCAGATTTAACACACACACACACATACAGAGCAGATTTAACACACACACACACAGAGCAGATTTAACACACACACACACAGAGCAGATTTAACACACACACACACACACATACAGAGCAGATTTAACACACACACACACAGAGCAGATTTAACACACACACACACAGAGCAGATTTAATACACACACACACATACAGAGCAGATTTAATACACACACACACACACACAGAGCAGATTTAACACACACACACACACAGAGCAGATTTAACACACACACACATACAGAGCAGATTTAACACACACACACACACAGAGCAGATTTAACACACACACACACACAGAGCAGATTTAACACACACACACAGAGCAGATTTAACACACACACACACACACAGAGCAGATTTAACACACACACACACACAGAGCAGATTTAACACACACACACACAGAGCAGATTTAACACACACACACACACAGAGCAGATTTAACACACACACACACATACAGAGCAGATTTAACACACACACACACACAGAGCAGATTTAACACACACACACACATACAGAGCAGATTTAACACACACACACACACACACACAGAGCAGATTTAACACACACACACACACATACAGAGCAGATTTAACACACACACACACACACATACAGAGCAGATTTAACACACACACACACAGAGCAGATTTAACACACACACACACACACAGAGCAGATTTAACACACACACACACATACAGAGCAGATTTAACACACACACACACATACAGAGCAGATTTAACACACACACACACAGAGCAGATTTAACACACACACACACACATACAGAGCAGATTTAACACACACACACACACATACAGAGCAGATTTAACACACACACACACACATACAGAGCAGATTTAACACACACACACACATACAGAGCAGATTTAACACACACACACACATACAGAGCAGATTTAACACACACACACACATACAGAGCAGATTTAACACACACACACACACACACACACACAGAGCAGATTTAACACACACACACACACAGAGCAGATTTAACACACACACACACATACAGAGCAGATTTAACACACACACACACATACAGAGCAGATTTAACACACACACACACATACAGAGCAGATTTAACACACACACACACACATACAGAGCAGATTTAACACACACACACACACAGAGCAGATTTAACACACACACACACACACACAGAGCAGATTTAACACACACACACACACACACAGAGCAGATTTAACACACACACACACACATACAGAGCAGATTTAACACACACACACACAGAGCAGATTTAACACACACACACACACACACACACACACACACACACACAGAGCAGATTTAACACACACACACACACACACACACACACACACACATACAGAGCAGATTTAACACACACACACACATACAGAGCAGATTTAACACACACACACACACATACAGAGCAGATTTAACACACACACACACACATACAGAGCAGATTTAACACACACACACACACACACAGAGCAGATTTAACACACACACACACATACAGAGCAGATTTAACACACACACACACACATACAGAGCAGATTTAACACACACACACACATACAGAGCAGATTTAACACACACACACACACATACAGAGCAGATTTAACACACACACACACATACAGAGCAGATTTAACACACACACACACATACAGAGCAGATTTAACACACACACACACACACACATACAGAGCAGATTTAACACACACACACACACATACAGAGCAGATTTAACACACACACACACATACAGAGCAGATTTAACACACACACACACACATACAGAGCAGATTTAACACACACACACACATACAGAGCAGATTTAACACACACACACACATACAGAGCAGATTTAACACACACACACACACATACAGAGCAGATTTAACACACACACACACACATACAGAGCAGATTTAACACACACACACACATACAGAGCAGATTTAACACACACACACAGAGCAGATTTAACACACACACACACACATACAGAGCAGATTTAACACACACACACACACACATACAGAGCAGATTTAACACACACACACACATACAGAGCAGATTTAACACACACACACACAGAGCAGATTTAACACACACACACACACAGAGCAGATTTAACACACACACACACAGAGCAGATTTAACACACACACACACAGAGCAGATTTAACACACACACACACACAGAGCAGATTTAACACACACACACACACAGAGCAGATTTAACACACACACACACACACACAGAGCAGATTTAACACACACACACACACACACATACAGAGCAGATTTAACACACACACACACAGAGCAGATTTAACACACACACACATACAGAGCAGATTTAACACACACACACACACACAGAGCAGATTTAACACACACACACACACAGAGCAGATTTAACACACACACACACACACATACAGAGCAGATTTAACACACACACACACACAGAGCAGATTTAACACACACACACACACACAGAGCAGATTTAACACACACACACACACACATACAGAGCAGATTTAACACACACACACACATACAGAGCAGATTTAACACACACACACACATACAGAGCAGATTTAACACACACACACACACATACAGAACAGATTTAATACACACACACACACACATACAGAGCAGATTTAATACACACACACACACACACACACATACAGAACAGATTTAATACACACACACACACACATACAGAGCAGATTTAATACACACACACACACACATACAGAACAGATTTAATACACACACACACACACACACACATACAGAACAGATTTAATACACACACACACACACATACAGAGCAGATTTAATACACACACACACACACACACACATACAGAGCAGATTTAACACACACACACACATACAGAACAGATTTAATACACACACACACACATACAGAGCAGATTTAATACACACACACACACACACACATACAGAGCAGATTTAACACACACACACACACACATACAGAGCAGATTTAACACACACACACACACATACAGAGCAGATTTAACACACACACACACACACACACACACACATACAGAGCAGATTTAACACACACACACACACATACAGAGCAGATTTAACACACACACACACACACACACACATACAGAGCAGATTTAACACACACACACACACATACAGAGCAGATTTAATACACACACACACACACACATACAGAGCAGATTTAACACACACACACACACATACAGAGCAGATTTAACACACACACACACACATACAGAGCAGATTTAATACACACACACACACACACACACACATACAGAGCAGATTTAACACACACACACACACACATACAGAGCAGATTTAACACACACACACACACATACAGAGCAGATTTAACACACACACACACACATACAGAGCAGATTTAACACACACACACACACACACACATACAGAGCAGATTTAACACACACACACACACACACACATACAGAGCAGATTTAATACACACACACACACACACATACAGAGCAGATTTAACACACACACACACACATACAGAGCAGATTTAACACACACACACACACACACACATACAGAGCAGATTTAATACACACACACACACACACATACAGAGCAGATTTAACACACACACACACACATACAGAGCAGATTTAATACACACACACACACACACATACAGAGCAGATTTAACACACACACACATACAGAGCAGATTTAACACACACACACACACACACACAGAGCAGATTTAACACACACACACACATACAGAGCAGATTTAACACACACACACACATACAGAGCAGATTTAACACACACACACACAGAGCAGATTTAACACACACACACACATACAGAGCAGATTTAACACACACACACACACAGAGCAGATTTAACACACACACACACACACATACAGAGCAGATTTAACACACACACACACAGAGCAGATTTAACACACACACACACACAGAGCAGATTTAACACACACACACACAGAGCAGATTTAACACACACACACACACACACATACAGAGCAGATTTAACACACACACACACACAGAGCAGATTTAACACACACACACACATACAGAGCAGATTTAACACACACACACACACATACAGAGCAGATTTAACACACACACACACACACACACACACAGCAGATTTAACACACACACACACATACAGAGCAGATTTAACACACACACACATACAGAGCAGATTTAACACACACACACACACATACAGAGCAGATTTAACACACACACACACACATACAGAGCAGATTTAACACACACACACACACAGAGCAGATTTAACACACACACACACATACAGAGCAGATTTAACACACACACACATACAGAGCAGATTTAACACACACACACACACACACACACAGAGCAGATTTAACACACACACACACATACAGAGCAGATTTAACACACACACACATACAGAGCAGATTTAACACACACACACACAGAGCAGATTTAACACACACACACACACACACACATACAGAGCAGATTTAACACACACACACATACAGAGCAGATTTAACACACACACACACAGAGCAGATTTAACACACACACACACACACACACATACAGAGCAGATTTAACACACACACACACACATACAGAGCAGATTTAACACACACACACACACACATACAGAGCAGATTTAACACACACACACACACAGAGCAGATTTAACACACACACACACACATACAGAGCAGATTTAACACACACACACACACATACAGAGCAGATTTAACACACACACACACATACAGAGCAGATTTAATACACACACACACACACATACAGAGCAGATTTAATACACACACACACACACACACACATACAGAGCAGATTTAACACACACACACACACATACAGAGCAGATTTAACACACACACACACACACACACACATACAGAGCAGATTTAACACACACACACACACACACACAGAGCAGATTTAATACACACACACACACACACATACAGAGCAGATTTAACACACACACACACACATACAGAGCAGATTTAACACACACACACACATACAGAGCAGATTTAACACACACACACACACACATACAGAGCAGATTTAACACACACACACACACACACACACACACATACAGAACAGATTTAATACACACACACACACACATACAGAACAGATTTAATACACACACACACACACACACACATACAGAGCAGATTTAACACACACACACACAGAACAGATTTAATACACACACACACACACATACAGAGCAGATTTAACACACACACACACACACATACAGAGCAGATTTAACACACACACACACACACATACAGAACAGATTTAATACACACACACACACACATACAGAGCAGATTTAACACACACACACACACACATACAGAGCAGATTTAACACACACACACACACACACACACACACATACAGAGCAGATTTAACACACACACACACACACACACACAGAGCAGATTTAACACACACACACACATACAGAGCAGATTTAACACACACACACACACACACACACACAGAGCAGATTTAACACACACACACACATACAGAGCAGATTTAACACACACACACACACAGAGCAGATTTAACACACACACACACACACATACAGAGCAGATTTAACACACACACACACAGAGCAGATTTAACACACACACACACAGAGCAGATTTACACACACACACAGAGCAGATTTAACACACACACACACACAGAGCAGATTTAACACACACACATACAGAGCAGATTTAACACACACACACAGAGCAGATTTAACACACACACACACACATACAGAGCAGATTTAACACACACACACACATACAGAGCAGATTTAACACACACACACACACACACACAGAGCAGATTTAACACACACACACACACAGAGCAGATTTAACACACACACACAGAGCAGATTTAACACACACACACATACAGAGCAGATTTAACACACACACATACAGAGCAGATTTAACACACACACACACATACAGAGCAGATTTAACACACACACACACACACAGAGCAGATTTAACACACACACACACACAGAGCAGATTTAACACACACACACACACACACAGAGCAGATTTAACACACACACACATACAGAGCAGATTTAACACACACACATACAGAGCAGATTTAACACACACACACACACATACAGAGCAGATTTAACACACACACACACACACACACATACAGAGCAGATTTAACACACACACACACACACATACAGAGCAGATTTAACACACACACACACACACACAGAGCAGATTTAACACACACACACACAGAGCAGATTTAACACACACACACACACACACAGAGCAGATTTAACACACACACACACACACACACACACACATACAGAGCAGATTTAACACACACACACACATACAGAGCAGATTTAACACACACACACACACATACAGAGCAGATTTAACACACACACACACACAGAGCAGATTTAACACACACACACACACAGAGCAGATTTAACACACACACACACACACACACACAGAGCAGATTTAACACACACACACACACACACACACACAGAGCAGATTTAACACACACACACACATACAGAGCAGATTTAACACACACACACACATACAGAGCAGATTTAACACACACACACATACAGAGCAGATTTAACACACACACACACACACACATACACACACACACACACACACAGACGGGCAGAAACATAATTATGGGAAGACAGACAGAAAGAAGGACAGAAGAACAGGCAGATAGACATAATAACAGGATAAAAAATAACAGACAGACAGCTGATAAATAAATAAATACAGAGGTGTACAGATGGATAGAATAAACAGACAGACAGACAGACAGACTGACTGACTGACTGACAGACAGACAAGCAGACAGAAAGGCAGACAGACAGACAGACAAGCAGACAGAAAGGCAGACAGATAGACAGGGCGGTGGACAGAGAGACAGGCAGACACGGCAGGCAGACAGAGAGACAGACAGGGTAGGCAGACAGAGAGATAGACAGGCTGATAGACAGACAAACAGACAAGGGCAGGCAGACAGAGAGACAGCCGGGGCAGGCAGACAGACAGATAGACAGACAAATAAACAGGGCAGGCAGACAGAGAAACAGACAGGGCAGGCAGGCAGGCAGACAGAGAGACAGACAGGGCAGACAGACAGAGACAGACAGAGAGACAGACAGACAGAAAGACAAGGCAGGCAGCCAGCCAGACAGCCAGACAGCCAGCCAAACAGACAGGCAGGCAGACAGGGCAGGCATACAGACAGACAAACAGATAGACAGGGCAGGAAGACAGACAGACAGATAGGGCAGGCAGGCAGACAGACAGACAGATAGGGCAGGCAGACAGACAGACAGATAGGGCAGGCAGACAGAGAGACAGATAGAGAGGGCAGGCAGACAGAGAGACAGACAGATAGGGCAGGCAGGCAGACAGACAGACAGATAGGGCAGGCAGACAGAGAGACAGATAGAGAGGGCAGGCAGACAGAGAGACAGACAGACAGGGCAGGCAGGCAGACAGACAGACAGACAGACAGACAGACAGACAGACAGAAAGACAGCGCAGGCAGCCAGCCAGACAGACAGGCAGGCAGGCAGGCAGAGCAGGCATACAGACAGACAAACAGATAGACAGGGCAGGAAGACAGACAGGGCAGGCAGGCAGACAGACAGACAGATAGGGCAGGCAGGCAGACAGACAGACATATAGGGCAGGCAGACAGAGAGACAGATAGAGAGGGCAGGCAGGCAGACAGACAGACAGATAGACAGGGCAGGCAGACAGAGAGACAGACAGACAGGGCAGGCAGGCAGACAGACAGACAGATAGAGAGGGCAGGCAGACAGAGAGACAGACAGATAGACAGGGCAGGCAGACAGAGAGACAGACAGACAGGGCAGGCAGGCAGACAGACAGACAGATAGACAGGGCAGGCAGACAGAGAGACAGACAGACAGGGCAGGCAGGCAGACAGACAGACAGATAGAGAGGGCAGGCAGACAGAGAGACAGACAGATAGACAGGGCAGGCAGACAGACTTCCATAAAAACCAACACCTACACTCACAGTTACAGAGCTGTCTCACTCTCTACAACACTGAAATCATTATGAGTAACACATGAGCTCACACACACACACACACCCACACACTCCAGGCCCAAGCTGCTACTGTTCCCTAGAGAGTGAAAATCTACTTAGTCAGTGGTGCAGTGTGTGTGTGTGTGTGTGTGTGTGTGTATGTGTGTGTGTGTTTCTCACCAAGTCATGAGGGTAGAAGCGAACAGAGGTAGAACTGGAGAGGTGAGAATCCGTGTCCCTGTAGAGAGACAGACAGACAGTAGAATTAATTTAAAGGTTTTGTGTGTGTGTGTGTGTGTGTGTGTGTTCACACTCACCACACAATGTTGGACGCTCGTCTTGTCGCAGGTTCAAAGTTAACCAGAGACACATCACATCCTCCAACCTCGTACAGAGAGGGAGTCAGTTTACCTAATAATACACACACACACACACACACACACACACACACACACACAATCAACCCAAAGGCCCTATCCCCAATGTCAGCTAACCCCAGTAATGAGCAGTGCTGGACAGCATGTTCGCTGGACGTACCGAAGTCTTCATGCAGGCCGACGGTGGACGCTTTATCCTGAAAACCCTCCAGGTGTGCACTCCCATTCCTGACCAGCAGGGAGGCGCTAGTGCTCATCTGACCTTTCACCTGTGACCCTGATGAAGCCTGAGACACCTGACTGAGAGCTTCCTGAAGACTGGAGAGAGAGAGAGAGAGAGAGAGAGAGAGAGAGAGAGAGAGAGAGAGAGAGTGAGAGTGAGAGTGTGAGAGTGTGAGATGGGAGTTGTGGTGGGTAAAAAAAGAAGGGTGACTAACATGATGATGATGAAAATGATGAAGATGATGATGTTGATGATGATGATCCTCATGTGAGTCGTACCTGAGTGGTGATGCGATGATGGAGGCCGTGTTGCTCCCGGCGTTGTGACGTCTGCGTACAGCCTGGCGACGGAACGTACTGCGCTCCCTCCTGAAGGTCACACCGTCCTCGTTACCCGCCGCTGAGGAGGACAGAACACTGAGAACATTTCAACTGTCTCAGCAGAGACATGTGCATCACTACAGCTAGCAGGCTAATGCAACTGACCAGTACTGGACATTCACGGTCACCAGATTAACACTCTAGAATAACTCTGCATGTCCAGTTCGGTTGTGACTCTAAAATCCAAATTCAATTCAATTTATTTCTATTTGTGTTTTTAAAACTGGACATTGTCTCAAAGCTTTACAGAAATCTAGAAATGAAATAATTCTCTCTAACATTTATCCCTAATGAGAAGCTTGAGGTAGCGGTGGTGAGGAAAATGTCCCTGAGATGATCTGAGGAAGAAACCCTGAGAGGAACCAGGCTCAGAAAAGAGGATGAGGCTCATCTGGGTGACACTGGACAGGAAATGATGTAATGTAAATAATCACCTTTCTACAACAGTCTGAAAGTCTATAGGACCCAAATAAACTCTGGGTTACAAATTCAGGGTGTGTGTGTGTGTGTGTGTGAGAGTGTGTGATAAATGATGATACAGTAGTGAGTGTGTGTGTTTGGCCAACGCCCTGTGATCATGTCTCCTCTCTCTTCAGAATAATCAACAGAAGCAGTGGAAAGTGCATGTGCACACACACACACACACACACACACACACACACACACATACACACACGACACAGCCAGGGGTACACACACACACACAAACACACACACACACACGACACAGCCAGGGGTACACACACACACACAAACACACACACACACACACACGACACAGCCAGGGGTACACACACACACGACACAGCCAGGGGTACACACACACACACACGACACAGCCAGGGGTACACACACACACAAACACACACACGACACAGCCAGGGGTACACACACACACAAACACACACACAAACGACACAGCCAGGGGTACACACACACACGACACAGCCAGGGGTACACACACACACAAACACACACACACATACACACACGACACAGCCAGGGGTACACACACACACACAAACACACACACACACACGACACAGCCAGGGGTATACACACACACACACAAACACACACACGACACAGCCAGGGGTACACACACACACACAAACACACACACACACACGACACAGCCAGGGGTACACACACACACACAAACACACACACACGACACAGCCAGGGGTACACACACACACACGACACAGCCAGGGGTACACACACACACAAACACACACACACATACACACACGACACAGCCAGGGGTACACACACACACACAAACACACACACACACACGACACAGCCAGGGGTACACACACACACACACAAACACACACACACACACACGACACAGCCAGGGGTACACACACACACACAAACACACACACACACACACGACACAGCCAGGGGTACACACACACACGACACAGCCAGGGGTACACACACACACACACGACACAGCCAGGGGTACACACACACACACACGACACAGCCAGGGGTACACACGCACACATACACACACACGACACAGCCAGGGGTACACACACACACATACACACACGACACAGCCAGGGGTACACACACACACATACACACACGACACAGCCAGGGGTACACACACACACACATACACACACACGACACAGCCAGGGGTACACACACACACACATACACACACACGACACAGCCAGGGGTACACACACACACACATACACACACATGACACAGCCAGGGGTACACACACACACATACACACACGACACAGCCAGGGGTACACACACACACATACACACACGACACAGCCAGGGGTACACACACACACACATACACACACACGACACAGCCAGGGGTACACACACACACACACACACAACACAGCCAGGGGTACATACACACACGACACAGCCAGGGGTACACACACACACACACAAACACACACACACGACACAGCCAGGGGTACACACACATGCACACACACGACACAGCCAGGGGTACACACACACACACACACACACACACACACACACACGACACAGCCAGGGGTACACACACACATGACACAGCCAGGGGTACACACACACACACAAACACACACACACATACACACACGACACAGCCAGGGGTACACACACACACACAAACACACACGACACAGCCAGGGGTACACACACACACACACACACGACACAGCCAGGGGTACACACACACACGACACAGCCAGGGGTACACACACGCACACGAGACAGCCAGGGGTACACACACACACACAAACACACACACACATACACACACGACACAGCCAGGGGTACACACACACACACAAACACACACACACACACGACACAGCCAGGGGTACACACACACACACACACAAACACACACACGACACAGCCAGGGGTACACACACACACACAACACAGCCAGGAGTACACACACACACACAAACACACACACACACACACACACACACGACACAGCCAGGAGTACACACACACACACAAACACACACACACAAACACACACACGACACAGCCAGGGGTACACACACACACACACAAACACACACACACACACACGACACAGCCAGGGGTACACACACACACAACACAGCCAGGGGTACATACACACACGACACAGCCAGGGGTACACACACACACGACACAGCCAGGGGTACACACACACACGACACAGCCAGGGGTACACACACGCACACGAGACAGCCAGGGGTACACACACACACACAAACACACACACACATACACACACGACACAGCCAGGGGTACACACACACACACAAACACGACACAGCCAGGGGTACACACACACACACAAACACACACACACACACACACACACACGACACAGCCAGGGGTACACACACACACACAACACAGCCAGGAGTACACACACACACACAAACACACACACACACACACACACACGACACAGCCAGGGGTACACACACACACACACAAACACACACACACACACACGACACAGCCAGGGGTACACACACACACAACACAGCCAGGGGTACATACACACACGACACAGCCAGGGGTACAAACACACACACAAACACACACACACACACACGACACAGCCAGGGGTACACACACACACGACACAGCCAGGGGTACACACACACACACACAACACAGCCAGGGGTACACACACACACACAAACACACACACACACACACGACACAGCCAGGGGTACACACACACACACAAACACACACACACACACGACACAGCCAGGGGTACACACACACACACACAAACACACACACACACGACACAGCCAGGGGTACACACACACACACACAACACAGCCAGGGGTACACACACACACACAAACACACACACACGACACAGCCAGGGGTACACACACTTGCACACACACGACACAGCCAGGGGTACACACACACACACACACACACACACGACACAGCCAGGGGTACACACACACACAACACAGCCAGGGGTACATACACACACGACACAGCCAGGGGTACACACACACACACACACACACGACACAGCCAGGGGTACACACACACATACACACACGACACAGCCAGGGGTACACACACACACACACACACACACACGACACAGCCAGGGGTACACACACACACACACATGCACACACACGACACAGCCAGGGGTACACACACACACACACACACACAGCCAGGGTATACACACACACACAACACACACACAAACACACACACAAGCCAGGGGTACACACCCACATACACACACGACACAGCCAGGGGTACACACACACACACACACACACGACACAGCCAGGGGTACACACACACACACACAACACAGCCAGGGGTACACACACACACACACACGACACAGCCAGGGGTACACACACACATACACACACGACACAGCCAGGGGTACACACACACACACACACACACGACACAGCCAGGGGTACACACACACACACAACACAGCCAGGGGTACACACACACACGACACAGCCAGGGGTACATACACACACACACACACGACACAGCCAGGGGTACATACACACACACACATACGACACAGCCAGGGGTACATACACACACACACACACGACACAGCCAGGGGTACACACACACACACACGACACAGCCAAGGGTACACACATACACACACGACACAGCCAGGGGTACACACACACACACACACACACACACACGACACAGCCAGGGGTACACACACATATACACACACACGACACAGCCAGGGGTACACACACACACATACACACACGACACAGCCAGGGGTACACACACACACACACATACACACACACGACACAGCCAGGGGTACATACACACACGACACAGCCAGGGGTACACACACACACAAACACACACACACGACACAGCCAGGGGTACACACACACACACACGACACAGCCAGGGGTACATACACACACGACACAGCCAGGGGTACACACACACACACACAACACAGCCAGGGGTACACACACACACACACACAACACAGCCAGGGGTACATACACACACGACACAGCCAGGGGTACACACACACACACAAACACACACACACGACACAGCCAGGGGTACACACACACACACACGACACAGCCAGGGGTACACACACACACACACACACGACACAGCCAGGGGTACACACACATATACACACACATGACACAGCCAGGGGTACACACACACACATACACACACGACACAGCCAGGGGTCGTGTGTGTGTGTGTGTATAGACACACACACACACACGCCCCCTGGCTGTGTCGTGTGTGTATGTGTGTGTGTGTACCCCTGGCTGTGTCGTGTGTGTATGTGTGTGTATGTACCCCTGGCTGTGTCGTGTGTGTGTGTGTGTATGTACCCCTGGCTGTGTCGTGTGTGTGTGTGTGTATGTACCCCTGGCTGTGTCGTGTGTGTATGTGTGTGTGTACCCCTGGCTGTGTCGTGTGTGTGCATGTGTGTGTGTGTGTGTACCCCTGGCTGTGTCGTGTGTGTGTGTGTGTGTGTACCCCTGGCTGTGTCGTGTGTGTGCATGTGTGTGTGTGTGTGTACCCCTGGCTGTGTCGTGTGTGTGTGTGTGTGTGTGTACCCCTGGCTGTGTCGTGTGTGTGTGTGTGTATGTACCCCTGGCTGTGTCGTGTGTATGTGTGTGTGTGTACCCCTGGCTGTGTCGTGTGTGTATGTGTGTGTGTACCCCTGGCTGTGTCGTGTGTGTGTGTGTGTGTTTGTACCCCTGGCTGTGTCGTGTGTGTGTGTGTATACCCCTGGCAGTATTGTTATGTGTGTAGACACCCCTTGGTGGGCTCAGTGTGTGTGTGTGACACCATTGGCGGTCAGGTGTGTGTGACACCTCATTGTGTCAGGTGTGTGTGTGTGTATGTGTGTGACACCCTGGGGCTGTGTGGTGTTGTATTGTGTGTGTGTGTGATGGTCTGTGTTGTGGTTGTGTGAGTGTGTGTGTGTGCAGACAATCTGTGTGTGACAGGGTGAGTTGTGCAGGTGTGGTGGGACACCTGAGCGGCAGGGGTGGTAGTGTGTGTGTGTGTGTGTGTGTTGGAGCACCCCCATTGTAGTCGTGTGTGGTTGTGTGTATTAGACCACCTCCTGTCAGGTGATGTGTGTGTGTGTGTGTGTATGACTCTGGCAGGTGTGTGGTTCAGGTGTTGTGAGATTCACTGTGTGTATGCCTGAGCAGTTGTGTGGTCTGTGTCCAGTATTGTGACACTCTGACAATGTCATGTGTGTGTGTGTGTGCAGACACTCTGATTGTGCTAGGTGTGTGTGGCCTGTGGGTGTGTGTGTGACACCCCCATTGTTTTAGGTTGTGTGTGTGTGACACCTTTGTGTGATGTGTGTGTGGGTGTGTATTATACCCTGGCTGGTTAGGTGTGGTGTCCGTGTGTGTGATAACCCCATTGTACTAGGTGTGTGGTTGTTGTGTCCAGTGTGTGTATGCAACCTGACAGGCAGTTGTGTGTGTGTGATACCCCTGGCCAGGTGGGTCCGTGTGTGACAGTGTTGTGTGTGTGTGTGTGTATACCCTGGCTGTCCTAGGTTATTGATGATTGTGTGTGACAACCTGGCTGTGTGTGTAGTGTTGTGTGTGTGTGTGCATACCCTGGCTGTGTGTGTGGTGTGTGTGTAATATACCTCTGGCTGCAGGTGTGTGTGTGTGTATACCCCACAGGCTAGTGTGTGTTGGGTTAGTGTGTGTGTGTGTGACACCTCTGGCTGTGTGTTGTGTGTGTGTGTGTGTGTATATACCTCCCACTGTGTGTGTGTGTACCCCAGGCACCCCTGTGTGTGTGTTGTGTGTGTGTGTGTGTGTGTGTGTGTGTGTGTGTATACCTCATTGTTGTTGTCAGGTTGTGTGTGGGTGTGTGTGTGTATACCCTGGCTGTGGTGTGTGTGTGTGTGTGTGTGTGTGTGTATACCTGACTAGCTTAGGGTGTGTGTGTGTGTGTGTGTGTGTATACCCCTGGCTGTGTTGTGTGTGTGTGTGGGTGTGTGTGTGTATACCCCTGGCTGTGTTGTGTGTGTCTGTGTGTGTGTATACCCCTGGCTGTGTTGTGTGTGTGTTGTGTTGTGTGTCTGTGTGTGTGTGTATACCCCTGGCTGTGTCGTGTGTGTGTGTGTGTGTGTGTATACCCCTGGCTGTGTCGTGTGTGTGTGTGTGTGTGTGTGTGTATACCCCTGGCTGTGTTGTTTGTGTGTTGTGTGTGTGTGTGTGTATACCCCTGGCTGTGTTGTGTGTGTGTTGTGTGTGTATACCCCTGGCTGTGTCGTGTGTGTGTTGTGTGTGTGTGTGTGTGTGTATACCCCTGGCTGTGTTGTTTGTGTGTTGTGTGTGTGTGTGTGTGTATACCCCTGGCTGTGTTGTGTGTGTGTTGTGTGTGTATACCTCTGGCTGTGTTGTGTGTGTGTGTGTGTGTGTGTGTATACCCCTGGCTGTGTTGTGTGTGTGTTGTGTGTGTGTGTGTGTGTATACCCCTGGCTGTGTTGTGTGTGTGTGTGGGTGTGTGTGTGTATACCCCTGGCTGTGTTGTGTGTGTGTGTGTGTGTGTATACCCCTGGCTGTGTCGTGTGTGTGTTGTGTGTGTGTATACCCCTGGCTGTGTTGTGTGTGTGTTGTGTGTGTGTGTGTGTGTATACCTCTGGCTGTGTTGTGTGTGTGTATACCCCTGGCTGTGTCGTGTGTTGTGTGTGTGTGTGTGTGTATACCCCTGGCTGTGTTGTTTGTGTGTTGTGTGGGTGTGTGTATACCCCTGGCTGTGTTGTGTGTGTGTGTGTGTATACCTCTGGCTGTGTTGTGTGTGTGTATACCCCTGGCTGTGTCGTGTGTGTGTTGTGTGGGTGTGTGTGTATACCCCTGGCTGTGTTGTGTGTGTGTGTGTGTGTGTATACCCCTGGCTGTGTTGTGTGTGTGTGTACCCCTGGCTGTGTCGTGTGTGTGTTGTGTGTGTGTGTGTATACCCCTGGCTGTGTTGTTTGTGTGTTGTGTGGGTGTGTGTGTATACCCCTGGCTGTGTTGTTTGTGTGTTGTGTGTGTGTTGTGTGTGTATACCCCTGGCTGTGTCGTGTGTGTGTGGGTGTGTGTGTATACCTCTGGCTGTGTTGTGTGTGTGTGTGGGTGTGTGTGTATACCTCTGGCTGTGTTGTGTGTGTGTGTGTGTATACCCCTGGCTGTGTTGTGTGTGTGTTGTGTGTGTGTGTGTGTATACCCCTGGCTGTGTTGTTTGTGTGTTGTGTGTGTGTGTGTGTATACCCCTGGCTGTGTTGTGTGTGTGTTGTGTGTGTATACCCCTGGCTGTGTCGTGTGTGTGTGGGTGTGTGTGTATACCTCTGGCTGTGTTGTGTGTGTGTGTGTGTATACCCCTGGCTGTGTTGTGTGTGTGTGTGTGTGTGTGTGTATACCCCTGGCTGTGTCTTGTGTGTGTGTGTGTGTGTGTTTGTATACCCGTGGTTGTGTTGTGTGTGTATACCCCTGGCTGTGTCGTGTGTGTGTGTGTGTATACCCCTGGCTGTGTTGTGTGTGTGTGTGTGTATACCCCTGGCTGTGTTGTGTGTGTGTTGTGTGTGTGTGTGTGTGTATACCCCTGGCTGTGTCGTGTGTGTGTGGGTGTGTGTGTATACCCCTGGCTGTGTTGTGTGTGTGTGTGGGTGTGTGTGTTGTGTGGGTGTGTGTGTATACCCCTGGCTGTGTCATGTGTGTGTGTGTGTGTATACCTCTGGCTGTGTTGTGTGGGTGTGTGTGTATACCCCTGGCTGTGTCGTGTGTGTGTATACCCCTGGCTGTGTCGTGTGTGTGTTGTGTGTGTGTATACCCCTGGCTGTGTCGTGTGTGTGTTGTGTGTGTGTGTATACCCCTGGCTGTGTTGTGTGTGTGTGTGTGTATACCCCTGGCTGTGTCGTGTGTGCCCCTGGCTGTGTTGTATGTGTGTGTGGGTGTGTGTGTTGTGTGTGTGTATACCCCTGGCTGTGTCGTGTGTGTGTGTGTGGGTGTGTGTGTTGTGTGTGTGTATACCCCTGGCTGTGTCGTGTGTGTGTGTGTGGGTGTGTTTGTCGTGTGTGTTGTGTGTGTGTGTATACCCTTGGCTGTGTCGTGTGTTGTGTGTGTGTACCCCTGGCTGTGTCTTGTGTGTGTGTGGGTGTGTGTGTTGTGTGTGTGTGTGTGTATACCCCTGGCTGTGTCGTGTGTGTGTGTGGGTGTGTGTGTTGTGTGTGTGTGTATACCCCTGGCTGTGTCTTGTGTGTGTGTGGGTGTGTGTTGTGTGTGTGTGTTTGTATACCCCTGGCTGTGTCGTGTGTGTGTGTGTATACCCCTGGCTGTGTCGTGTGTGTGTGTGGGTGTGTGTGTTGTGTGTGTGTGTATACCCCTGGCTGTGTCTTGTGTGTGTGGGTGTGTGTGTTGTGTGTGTGTGTTTGTATACCCCTGGCTGTGTCGTGTGTGTGTGTATACCCCTGGCTGTGTTGTGTGTGTGTGTATGGGTGTGTGTGTGTATACCCCTGGCTGTGTTGTGTGTGTGTGTGTGTGTTGTGTTTTGTGTGTGTGTGTATACCCCTGGCTGTGTTGTGTGTGTGTGTGGGTGTGTGTTGTGTGTATACCCCTGGCTGTGTTGTGTGTGTGTGTGGGTGTGTGTTGTGTGTGGGTGTGTGTGTGTATACCCCTGGCTGTGTTGTGTGTGTGTGTGGGTGTGTGTTGTGTGTGTGTGTATACCCCTGGCTGTGTTGTGTGTGTGTGTGGGTGTGTGTTGTGTGTGTGTGTATACCCCTGGCTGTGTTGTGTGTGTGTGTGGGTGTGTGTTGTGTGTGGGTGTGTGTGTGTATACCCCTGGCTGTGTTGTGTGTGTGTGTGGGTGTGTGTTGTGTGTGTGTGTATACCCCTGGCTGTGTTGTGTGTGTGTGTGGGTGTGTGTGTGTGTGTATATACCCCTGGCTGTGTTGTGTGTGTGTGTGGGTGTGTGTTGTGTGTGGGTGTGTGTGTGTATACCCCTGGCTGTGTTGTGTGTGTGTGTGTGTGTATACCCCTGGCTGTGTTGTGTGTGGGTGTGTGTGTGTGGGTGTGTGGCTGTGTGTGTGTATACCCCTGGCTGTGTTGTGTGTGTGTGTGGGTGTGTGTTGTGTGTGGGTGTGTGTGTGTGTATACCCCTGGCTGTGTTGTGTGTGTGTGGGTGTGTGTTGTGTGTGTTGTGTGTGTGTGTGTGTGTATATACCCCTGGCTGTGTTGTGTGTGTGTGTGTGTGTTGTGTGTGTGTGTGTTGTGTGTGTGTGTGTGTGTATACCCCTGGCTGTGTTGTGTGTGTGTGTGTGTGTGTGTGTGTGTGTTGTGTGTGTGTGTGTGTGTATACCCCTGGCTGTGTTGTGTGTGTGTGTGTGTGTTGTGTGTGTGTGTGTATACCCCTGGCTGTGTTGTGTGTGTGTGTGTGTTGTGTGTGTGGGTGTGTGTATACCCCTGGCTGTGTTGTGTGTGTGTGTGGGTGTGTGTTGTGTGTGTGTGTATACCCCTGGCTGTGTTGTGTGTGTGTGTGTGGGTGTGTGTTGTGTGTGTGGGTGTGTGTATACCCCTGGCTGTGTTGTGTGTGTGTGTGTATACCCCTGGCTGTGTTGTGTGTGTGTGTGGGTGTGTGTGTGTATACCCCTGGCTGTGTTGTGTGTGTGTGGGTGTGTGTATACCCCTGGCTGTGTTGTGTGTGTGTGTGGGTGTGTGTGTATACCCCTGGCTGTGTTGTGTGTGTGTGTGGGTGTGTGTGTATACCCCTGGCTGTGTTGTGTGTGGGTGTGTGTTGTGTGTGTGTGTGTGTGTGTATATACCCCTGGCTGTGTTGTGTGTGTGTGGGTGTGTGTATACCCCTGGCTGTGTTGTGTGTGTGTGTGGGTGTGTGTGTATACCCCTGGCTGTGTTGTGTGTGTGTGTGGGTGTGTGTGTATACCCCTGGCTGTGTTGTGTGTGTGTGTGTGTGTTGTGTGTGTGTGTATACCCCTGGCTGTGTTGTGTGTGTGTGCGGGGGTGTGTTGTGTGTGTGTGTGTGTGTGTATACCCCTGGCTGTGTCGTGTGTGTCGGCGATGCTGATTGGACAGGGTAAACTGTTCCTGGAGCGGGTGACGGACTCCAGGTGACTTGCTCTGCCCAGTAGTGACGCTGCGTCCAGCACCTCTCCTTCTTTGGCCTCCAGGTCAGATTTGGAGGTGCTGAGGGGTCGGGGGTCAGCCGGCGCCCCCAGGTGCTGTGGCTCGTTAGGGCATTTACGCAGCTGAACTTTGGCACTTCCTGTACTGGCTGTACGCCGCGACGCTCGCTTCTTCCCCTTCTCTCTCTCCTTCTCTTTCTTCTGGGACGTACCGGGGGCGTGGCTCAGCTCCACACGATGGGCGGAGTTGAGACTGGAGGTGTGGCTGAGCTCACTCAGGTCACTCGAGTCTTCTTCGTTTTTAGCGAAAATGGCCGAGCGAGGTTTGGCTATGCTGCGGA
>NC_080712.1:34470145-34472645 GCF_019097595.1 Hemibagrus wyckioides | reverse complement strand
GTGTCTCACCCAGAGCCACTGGACTCGTGTGTGTGTGTGTGTGTCTCACCCAGAGCCACTGGACTCGTGTGTGTGTGTGTGTGTCTCACCCAGAGCCACTGGACTCGTGTGTGTGTGTGTGTGTGTCTCACCCAGAGCCACTGGACTCATGTGTGTGTGTGTGTGTGTCACCCAGAGCCACTGGACTCGTGTGTGTGTGTGTGTGTGTGTGTGTCTCACCCAGAGCCACTGGACTCATGTGTGTGTGTGTGTGTGTGTCTCACCCAGAGCCACTGGACTCATGTGTGTGTGTGTGTCTCACCCAGAGCCACTGGACTCGTGTGTGTGTGTGTGTGTCTCACCCAGAGCCACTGGACTCGTGTGTGTGTGTGTGTGTCTCACCCAGAGCCACTGGACTCGTGTGTGTGTGTGTGTGTGTCTCACCCAGAGCCACTGGACTCATGTGTGTGTGTGTGTGTGTCTCACCCAGAGCCACTGGACTCATGTGTGTGTGTGTGTGTGTCTCACCCAGAGCCACTGGACTCATGTGTGTGTGTGTGTCTCACCCAGAGCCACTGGACTCGTGTGTGTGTGTGTGTGTGTGTCTCACCCAGAGCCACTGGACTCGTGTGTGTGTCTCACCCAGAGCCACTGGACTCATGTGTGTGTGTGTGTGTGTGTCTCACCCAGAGCCACTGGACTCGTGTGTGTGTGTGTGTGTGTCTCACCCAGAGCCACTGGACTCGTGTGTGTGTGTGTGTGTGTGTGTGTCTCACCCAGAGCCACTGGACTCGTGTGTGTGTGTGTGTGTCTCACCCAGAGCCACTGGACTCGTGTGTGTGTGTGTGTGTCTCACCCAGAGCCACTGGACTCGTGTGTGTGTGTGTGTGTCTCACCCAGAGCCACTGGACTCGTGTGTGTGTGTGTGTGTGTGTCTCACCCAGAGCCACTGGACTCGTGTGTGTGTGTGTGTGTGTCTCACCCAGAGCCACTGGACTCGTGTGTGTGTGTGTGTGTCTCACCCAGAGCCACTGGACTCGTGTGTGTGTGTGTGTGTCTCACCCAGAGCCACTGGACTCGTGTGTGTGTGTGTGTGTGTGTCTCACCCAGAACCACTGGACTCGTCTGTGTGTGTGTGTGTGTGTGTGTGTGTGTCTCACCCAGAGCCACTGAACTCGTCTGTGTGTGTGTGTCTCACCCAGAGCCACTGGACTCGTCTGTGTGTGTGTGTGTCTCACCCAGAACCACTGAACTCGTCTGTGTGTGTGTGTGTGTCTCACCCAGAGCCACTGGACTCGTGTGTGTGTGTCTCACCCAGAGCCACTGGACTCGTCTGTGTGTGTGTGTGTGTGTCTCACCCAGAGCCACTGGACTCGTCTGTGTGTGTGTGTCTCACCCAGAGCCACTGGACTCGTCTGTGTGTGTGTGTGTCTCACCCAGAGCCACTGGACTCGTCTGGGTGTGTGTGTGTGTGTCTCACCCAGAGCCACTGGACTCGTCTGTGTGTGTGTGTGTGTGTGTCTCACCCAGAGCCACTGGACTCGTCTGTGTGTGTGTGTGTGTGTCTCACCCAGAGCCACTGGACTCGTCTGTGTGTGTGTGTCTCACCCAGAGCCACTGGACTCGTCTGTGTGTGTGTGTCTCACCCAGAGCCACTGGACTCGTCTGTGTGTGTGTGTGTGTGTCTCACCCAGAGCCACTGGACTCGTCTGTGTGTGTGTGTGTGTGTGTGTCTCACCCAGAGCCACTGGACTCGTCTGTGTGTGTGTGTGTGTCTCACCCAGAGCCACTGGACTCGTCTGTGTGTGTGTGTGTGTGTGTGTGTGTCTCACCCAGAGCCATTGGACTCGTGTGTGTGTGTGTGTGTGTCTCACCCAGAGCCACTGGACTCGTCTGTGTGTGTGTGTGTGTGTGTCTCACCCAGAGCCACTGGACTCGTCTGTGTGTGTGTGTGTGTGTGTGTCTCACCCAGAGCCACTGGACTCGTCTGTGTGTGTGTGTGTGTGTGTCTCACCCAGAGCCACTGGACTCGTCTGTGTGTGTGTGTGTGTGTGTGTGTGTCTCACCCAGAGCCACTGGACTCGTCTGTGTGTGTGTGTGTGTGTGTGTGTGTGTGTGTCTCACCCAGAGCCACTGGACTCGTGTGTGTGTGTGTGTGTGTGTGTGTGTCTCACCCAGAGCCACTGGACTCGTCTGTGTGTGTGTGTGTGTGTCTCACCCAGAGCCACTGGACTCGTCTGTGTGTGTGTGTGTGTCTCTCACCCAGAGCCACTGGACTCGTGTGTGTGTGTGTGTGTGTCTCACCCAGAGCCACTGGACTCGTGTGTGTGTGTGTGTGTCTCACCCAGAGCCACTGGACTCGTGTGTGTGTGTGTGTGTGTCTCACCCAGAGCCACTGGACTCGTCTGTGTGTGTGTGTGTCTCACCCAGAGCCACTGGACTCGTGTGTGTGTGTGTGTCTCACCCAGAGCCACTGGACTCGTCTGTGTGTGTGTGTGTCTCACCCAGAGCCACTGGACTC
>NC_080712.1:34457645-34465145 GCF_019097595.1 Hemibagrus wyckioides | reverse complement strand
TGCTGAGTTCACGAGCCTCCCAGTTAGACTAATCCCATTTTCACCAGCAGGTGTTGCTGTATTGGAAGATTTTATACACTCATGGTTTTTCACCACACAGTACACCGATATGGAACAACAGATATATTACTATTAAAATCTCTGTATGTAGTGACTGGATGGAGAATAGTATTTGGTTTATCTGTCATCTAGTGGATAATAGTGGCTCTGACATTTCATATGAGAGTTTCTGTCTTAAATATGACCTGAGGTGTAATATAGAGACAAATTCAATTCCATATCTAATGCTATTCTCAATTCTGTTATTGGTCTTTTTAAAGGAATTCTTTCTTATTCTATTCCTGTCATTCCTCGTCTCCCATCACTTTCAGTCGAAGGTCGTAATTTCAAAGAAACTCGATTGTCCAACAGAACCCTCAGGAATAGATTTGACAGTATTTTTTATCCCACTGTCGTGTATAGAAACTCAATTTCACACATTTTAACACATTAACAGAAATTGTTTTTAAGTTACAAACAATGATCTAAACCCCCCCCCCCCCCAAAAAAAAGTTAAAGAAATTAATTTTAAAATATTACATGTTTTATATCCATCCAGTGAATTTGTACAAAAAAGATTTGGAATTGTAACTTATACACGTGTATTTTGTGATATTCTAAAACCACTGAACATTTATTATTTCACTGTGTACATGTTGGAGCGCTGTGGCTGGATATCCATGATCAGCTTTACTCCATCGTACCTCACCTTTACAGGACATTATCTGTGGTCTGGTTATGAGCAATAAGAATGATGATTATCTGGTCAATAATATACTTATGCTGGGGAAATTTCACACACATCAAACTTCATGAAAGTGAACCCCAGGTCCTGTGCATTACATCATGATGATTTGGTTTCTTCAGTAGAATAAAAATGGCATTCATCTTTTCTCCATAATAGAATATGACTTAAATCAGAAGCCCTCGCTTTTAGAATGTGTTCCTATTGTAATTTATTTTTAATTTAATTTGATTTAAATTTGAATATTTATTTAATATCTAATATTTTTATTTTAATCTAGCCATGGGGTCACAGTGCAGTGACTTCTGTGCCGGTCCCAAGCCCGGATAAATAGAGAGGGTTGAGTCAGGAAGGGCATCCGGCGTAAAACATTGCCAAATTTAATCATGGGAATCGTCAGTACTCTGAATTTCATACCGGATCGGTTGAGGCCCGGGTTAACAACGACCGCCATCGGCGCCATTGACCTACAGGGGACTGGTGGAAATTGGGCTACTGTTGGTGGAAGAAGTAGAGGAGGGAGGAGAGTGTGTAGACAGAGAGAGAAGAGGAAAGGTAAGAGTGTAGGACTGAGAATAGGAACTCTGAATGTTGGTACTATGACAGGGAAAGGTAGAGAGCTGGCTGATATGATAGAGAGAAGGAAGGTGGATATACTGTGTGTACAGGAGACCAGGTGGAAGGGGAGCAAGGCTCGTAGTATAGGAGCAGGATTCAAGCTGTTTTATTATGGTGTGGATAGTAAGAGAAATGGGGTAGGTGTGGTCCTGAAGGAGGAGTTTGTGAGGAATGTTCTGGAGGTGATGAGAGTGTCAGACAGGGTGATGAGTCTGAAGTTAGAGGTTGAAGGGGTGATGTTGAATGTTGTTAGTGGTTATGCCCCACAGGTAGGTGGTGAGTTAGAGGAGAAAGAGAGATTCTGGAGTGAATTAGATGAGGTGATAGAGAGTATTCCCACGGGGGAGAGAGTGGTGATAGGAGCAGATTTTAATGGACATGTTGGTGAGGGGAACACAGGTGATGAGGAGGTGATGGGCAAGTTTGGAGTTAAGGAAAGGAACCTTGAAGGACAGATGGTAGTGGACTTTGCTAAGAGGATGGACATGGCTGTGGTTAACACTTATTTTCAGAAGAAGGAGGAGCATAGAGTGACTTACAAGAGTGGAGGTAGGAGCACACAGGTAGACTACATCCTATGTAGAAGAGGCAATCTGTAAGAGATTAGTGACTGTAAAGTGGTAGTGGGAGAGAGTGTAGCCAGACAGCATAGGATGGTGGTGTGTAGGATGAATCTGATGGTCTGTAAGAAGAGGTCAAAGATAGAGATGGAGAAGAAAACCAAGTGGTGGAAGCTGAAAAAGGAGGAATGTTGTGAGGAATTTAGACAGAAGTTGAGGCAGGCTCTGGGTGGTCAGGTAGTGCTGCCAGATGACTGGGAAACTACAGCAGAAGTGATCAGGGAGACAGGAAGAAAGGTGCTGGGTGTGTCATCTGGAAGGAGGAAAGAAGATAAGGAGACTTGGTGGTGGAATGAGGAAGTTCAGGATAGTATTCAGAGGAAGAGGTTAGCCAAGAAGAAGTGGGACATGGACAGGACTGAAGAGAATAGACAGGAATACAAGGAGTTACAGCACAGAGTGAAGAGGGAGGGGTCTAAGGCCAAGCAGAAGGCGTATGATGAGTTGTACACTAGGTTAGACACTAGAGATGGAGAGAAGGACTTGTACAGGTTAGCTAGGCAGAGGGATCGAGATGGGAAGGATGTGCAGCAAGTTAGAGTTATTAAGGATAGAGATGGAAAGGTGCTCACAAGTGAGGAGAGTGTACAGAGGAGATGGAAGGAGAACTTTGAAGAGCTGATGAATGAGGAAAATGAGAGGGAAAAAGAGTAGAAGTCTGTGGAACTCTGTGGAACAGGAAGTAGATAAGATTAGAAAGGATGAAGTCAGGAAGGCTTTGAAGAGGATGAAAAGTGGAAAGGCAGTTGGTCCTGACGACATCCCGGTGGAGGTCTGGAAGTGTCTAGGAGAGGCGGCAGTGGAATTTTTAACTAGTCTGTTTAACAGGGTTTTAGAGAGTGAGAAGATGCCTGAGGAATGGAGAAGAAGTGTATTAGTGCCGATCTTTAAGAATAAGGGTGACATGCAGAGGTGCAGCAACTATAGGGGGATAAAGTTGATGAGCCATACAATGAAGCTCTGGGAAAGAGTAGTGGAAGCTAGGTTAAGGAAAGTGGTAGTGGAAATTTATGAGCAGCAGTATGGCTTCATGCCCAGAAAGAGCACAACAGATGCAATTTTTGCTCTGAGAATGTTGATGGAGAAGTATAGGGACGGTCAGAGAGAGCTGCACTGTGTGTTTGTAGACTTGGAGAAAGCGTATGACAGGGTGCCAAGAGAAGAGCCGTGGTACTGTATGAGGAAGTCAGGAGTAGCAGAGAAGTATGTCAGAGTGGTGCAGGACATGTATGAGAGGAGCAGGACAGTGGTGAGGTGTGCTGTAGGTCAGACAGAGGAGTTCAGAGTGGAGGTGGGACTGCATCAGGGATCGGCTCTGAGCCCCTTCCTGTTTGCTATGGTGATGGACCAATTGTCAGAGGAGGTCAGACAGGAGTCTCCTTGGACAATGATGTTTGCAGATGACATTGTGATCTGTAGTGAGAGCAGGGAGCAGGTGGAGGAGAGAAGAGGAATGAAGGTCAGTGGCAGTAAGACTGAGTACATACAGCTATGCTGTATGGTTTAGAGGCAGTGTCACTGAGGAAGAGACAGGAGTCAGAGCTGGAGGTAGCAGAGCTGAAGATGTTGAGGTTCTCTTTGGGAGGGACACGGTTGTACAGGATTAGGAACAAGTACATCAGAGGGACAGCTCATGTTGGACGTTTGGGGGACAAAGTTTAAGATTAAGATGGTTTGGACATGTCCAGAGGAGGGAGAGTGAGTATATTGGTAGGAGAATGTTGGACATGAAGCTGCCAGGCAGGAGGAAAAGAGGAAGGCCAAAGAGGAGGAATATGGATGTAATAAATGAGGAGATGAAGCTAGTGGGTGTAAGTGTTGAGGATGCAGAAGATAGGGATAGGTGGAGAGAGATGATTTGCTGTGGAGACCCCTGAAGGGAAAAGCCCAAAGAAGAAGAAGATGATCTAATATTTTTATTTTATTTTTATTTCATTCTCCCCCTGGTTTTATTTGTTGTATGTGCCTGTTTCTTGCATTGCAATGTAAAGGTGTACTGTATTTTATTGTAGCCCTGCTGTTTGTACAAAACAAAAATTATCCGCGAGATAGCTAGCTATTTTATATGTGTTATTGTATCTAGGGGTGGGGAGGAAACCTACAAATCTAATAGTATCTAAGAGATTAATAACGGATATAACTAGTATAACTTTAAAAAGAAAAAAAAAGACCCCCCATCCCCCAAAACACCAGCCACCCCGTCCACCCCGTCCACCACCTACATGCCACCCTTACCTTACATATCTGTTATTTATTTATATTTGATGTGTAAATGTCTCAACTAGTTTGTGATGAATTAAAAATATGAGACATGTAAGGGCAGCCCAGGCCAGGGACCCGCCCAGGCCAGAGACCCGCCCAGACCAGTCAATCGTTAGCAAGGATTAGCCACACCCTAACACTGTCATCTCACCGCCTTTACACCAGAACAACTACTTTTTATTATTTAATAATAATAAAAGTAATAAAAGAATAATAACAAGCCTGTGTGATATAAGCAAGTCTAGAGTTAAATCCTGTCTTTGTTACAGTAATGGCGGTCCCCCAGACCACTGCGTGTTACAGTAATGGCGGTCCCCCAGACCACTGCGTGTTACAGTAATGGCGGTCCCCCAGACCACTGCGTGTTACAGTAATGGCGGTCCCCCAGACCACTGCGTGTTACAGTAATGGCGGTCCCCCAGACCACTGTGTGTTACAGTAATGGCGGTCCCCCAGACCACTGCGTGTTACAGTAATGGCGGTCCCCCAGACCACTGTGTGTTACAGTAATAACGGTCCTTCAGAGCTGTGAACATCATGTATTGATTACAGACTGATAATAAAACTTCACAGAAACACCTGAACTCTACAACACAGTATTTATTCAACACATTACATCCATAATTAATCATTCTGTCCATGTTAACAGCCACACCTGCTGTGTGATGACTGATATGAGCGTCCATTCACGATTATACTGGATTTTGTACAAAAGTCTACAAGTATAAAAAAACGTCACTATTTACAAAGAAAACAGATTTACAAGCAATAAAAAAGTGAAAAATAAGAAGCGTGGGTCAGTAAGCTACATCACAGCGGTCAGCCTGCTGGCCACAGCAACCGGACGAGCGGCCACATCTGGGTTCAGGGCAGTGTGGACATTTTATCTGTGGTAAACCATCACCTTCAGCATTATATAGCATTAATACTGCAGTGTGTGTGTGTGTGTGTGTCACTGCAGGCGTGCTCGTTTCTCAGGTGGAGGTTTAGAGGTTCCTGAAGCTGCGGGCGGTTTAATGGCCGCCTCTCGCTCTTCCTGTTTCACTGCTTCTGCTGGAAGCTCCGCCTCCTTTTTCACCTCCACTACACACACACACACATTTATAATCAGGAATGTTAACAAAATAAAAATAATAATAATAATATAAAAAGTGTATTGAATTTATATTTACTTTCTAGATTATACAGAACCTTTGTCTTATAAACAGTGTGTTATATTTTTATGCTTGTTCTGAGTTGCAGAAACTGCACAGGAATACAAAACTGAGCAAAGTGTTGTATAGTCACTGAGCATGAGGATGATGATGAAGAATCTTTATTGTATTGTGGTGAAATGAGAGCTTACCTGGAACTGGCTTCTCTCCGGGTTTCGGCTACAAACAAATAAACAACCAGAAATTAACACACACACAGTTCAGACAAGAACACTATATTACATAGGTGTGACACACACATGCAGTGTGTGTGTGTGTATGTGTTACCTGGTAGAACAAAGGAGGGAATTTGTGCCTCAGGTCAAGCAGCAGTGTGTCTACTCTCTGTCTCTGGAACAGTGAACTCGGCTCCTCCTTCTTCTTCTGCTTTGGCTTTACTTTCTCTTCACACACACACACACACACACACACACACACACACAGGATATAAACACAAGTGAGAGATTTTGCCTGTAAACTGTGTGTGTATATATATATATATATATATATATAAATGTGTGCATGTGTGTGTACCTCGCTCCTCCTGGTCTTTAAAATGCCACCAGTAGCCCTTTGATGGATGATAACGACAGAATGACATCGACTCATCAAATGCTGACTGGATCCCATGAACTGCAGACAACTACACACACACACGGTTATTGTTAGATGATTCTCCTCTGATCGTTAGTGTGTTATATGAAGTTCCTCATTAAACGCCCATTGTGCTAGAACATGAGGAACTTTATGAGGAAGAGTTCCTGCAGATGGAGGAACACATGCAGGAACTGACCAGTCTGGAGCTGATGACTGACCCCAGATCAGGAGCCTGATACACCACACCGGCAATGATGTAATAATCAGCAAGAGGAATCACTACAGAGAGAGAGAGGGAGAGATTTTACTGAGTTTATCATCACGTGTGTGTGTGTGTGTGTGTGTATCAGCGATAAATCTGACGTTGTGCAGGTGACTGTCTTTGCTGCTTCCTGATGATGTAGAGAATCGGTTCCTGAGCATGAAGCAGAATATACTCCACTCCAACCATCTGCCTACACACACACACACAAACACACACACACAAACACACACACACACAAACACACACACACACACAAACACACACACACACACTCAGTGTAAATATTAGACAACACTTTTCATAATTAAACCCTCTGTTAATGGATTTTAAAGCTCTGAATGGAGACAGAGGATAAAGACAGACAGACAGACAGACAGAGAGGCTGACAGACAGGCAGATAGACAGACAGACAAGCAGACAGACCAACAAGCAGCTATACAGACAGATAGACAGATAAATAGACAGACAGGCAGACCTACCGACAGATAGACAGACAGACACACAGATAGACAGAGAGACCGAAAGATAGACTGACAGGAATATAGACAGACAGGGAGATAGACAGACAGACTGAAAGGCAGACAGACAGACAGACAGGTGTTTAAAGAGAAACTGGTCGTACTTGAGGTGTTCCAGTGTGAGTCTCTGCATCTTCACCACCTCGTTGTTGCAGGTTCTGTCATAAAACGGGTTACTCCTCTCCGAGAAATAGTCCAGAACATTTCCCGAGTTCAGCATCGGAACCCAGCTGCTGTCCACCCAGGAAATGCCCAGCAGATTATCTACAATTAATACCGGACAGAGAGAGAGACACAGAACAGATACAGGAGACATTATAAATGACCACAACCACAACAAACCTCTGCGTTTTTAATATTAATAATAATGATTAATTAATTAAGCATTTAACACAGAGTCTGTAATAATAATCTGACTCATAGTTTTAATAAATCAGATTAATAATAAAGTGTAGTGACTCCTGAGTAAACCCCGGGGTTAGCTTGTTAGCATGTCTGTTCAGTTCTCCTCAAAACTCAGAGAAAAGGTCATATTTATCCACGGATTTTTCTGGCTGTGGATTTCAGCCATTTTTCTTCAAACCAAAAAACTCGACATTAAATTAAATCACACTTCTGAAAAAGAAGAACAGAATTGTGAAAG
>NC_080712.1:34430145-34445145 GCF_019097595.1 Hemibagrus wyckioides | reverse complement strand
TGGTGTGTGTGTGTGTGTTGTACTGTGGTGTGTGTGTGTGTGTGTGTTGTACTGTGGTGTGTGTGTGTGTGTTGTACTGTGGTGTGTGTGTGTGTGTGTTGTACTGTGGTGTGTGTGTGTGTGTGTGTATGTGTGTGTTGTACTGTGGTGTGTGTGTTGTACTGTGGTGTGTGTGTGTGTGTGTATGTTGTACTGTGGTGTGTGTGTGTGTTGTACTGTGGTGTGTGTGTGTGTGTTGTACTGTGGTGTGTGTGTGTGTGTGTATGTTGTACTGTGGTGTGTGTGTGTGTTGTACTGTGGTGTGTGTGTGTGTGTTGTACTGTGGTGTGTGTGTGTGTGTGTATGTTGTACTGTGGTGTGTGTGTGTAGGGGTCTGCAGAAGCTGGTGATGAAGAACGTGTGGTTTGGTGTAGGTGAGATGTACAGAGGGATGTTTATCAGTGCGCAGGTGAAACTCCTGCAGAGGTACATACCTGAACTCCAATCAAGTGATGTGGTCAGGTACAGAACACACATACACACACACATTCAGAATTCACAGTAACAACACACAGTGTACCACAACATCTACTCTGTAGTTCAGGACAACTCCTCATTGTGTGTGTGTGTGCGTGTGTGTGTGTGTGTGTGTGTGTAGGGGTCCATCAGGAGTGCGTGCTCAGGCTCTGGACCGTGAGGGTAACCTGGTGGATGACTTCGTGTTTGACGGTGGTGTTGGAGAGCTCGGCAGCCGAGTGTTACACGTACGTAACGCACCATCGCCCGCGGCAACCTCCTCCCTGGCCATTGGCATGGCGATCGCTGACGAGCTGGAAGCCCGCTTTGCTCTGTAGACACGCCCCCACTTATGTAATGTAATGTCAAGACAGGAACACTGGGAGAGAGTGTGTGAAACACTCTTAAAGCATTTTTAATTGATGATGTCATCAGTCTGTGACATCAGTGACATAACAGAGATTGTGTTATTACCTAAAATCACCCATGTGACCCTGCGTTATTACACTGAGCGGTGACAGCGCTTTAATCATTTTATAAACCAGGTTCTACAGCAGGGAGCTGTGATGGAGGGGCTGATAAATAAATCCATGTTTTTGATAAAGTTTTGTGTGTGTGTGTGTGTGTTTATACTGATGTCCACATGGGGGTGCTGTGGAGCTGCTGAGGATTAGATTATTTCTCTCTCAGTGTGGTACAGGAGAAGATCTGTCCATCACCTACCCTGACTGACCATCTTCTCTCTCTAACACCTTGGCACGATGAAACTGCAGAGTGCTGAACAGCGCCTTTATACACCGCCTTTATACACCGCCTTTATACACCGCCTTTATACACCGCCTTTATACTCCGCCTTTATACTCCGCCTTTATACTCCGCCTTTATACACCGCCTTTATACACCGCCTTTATACACCGCCTTTATACTCCGCCTTTATACTCCGCCTTTATACACCGCCTTTATACTCCATCTTTATACCATCAGCTCCACACCACACTAAAACACTCACATGCCTGCCTGATCTCCACACCAGACTTTCTGATGAGGACAAGAAGTCCAGCAGAACGATAAGCTAGTGGACTCCGCCGACCCGAGAAGATCCGTTTGTAACAGACACACATACACAGAGTCATGAAATATCAGATGAAAAACTGAGCTGGAGTTTGCTTGAGTCAGAGCTGCTCTGTTTACAGAAGGATGACAAACAAAGGTGACTGTAACAGAACTCAGATGAAGAACAAGAGGCAAAGAGCAACAACACAGAGCTGTGAAAGGTCATCTGGCGTTTTATATAACTGCCAAAAGTGGGAGGGGTTTATGGACATGGTCATCTCTCAGAATGTGTAGGTAGGACCAGGTAAATCTTTACACACCTGAAGATGTGATCTCTGCTGTACATGGTAGCTGATTGAAAGGTTTTGCTGCAGGTGTAGTGGGTAGTGATGAAGGTACCTGTGGGATCCTCCCCATCCAGTCCTGTCCACTCCACTGCTCCTGATCACTAACCATACAATGAACAGAGAAAAGGATGGACACTAAACACAGAAAAACTGCCCCATGAAGGAGACATGACCTTTCTACATGAGAGTGGAGAGAAGAGCTCAGAGTTCAACATGAATGGACTCTGTGCATGAACACCAGGAGAAACTTTCACACTGAGGCCATCGTAAGAGAAACTGTGACTCTCCTCCTGAGAAAGTGCTTTAACCCAAGCGGTGAACTCCGTATGATGGACGTTGTGTCTTTAAAATCATGCTCTGACTCGCCCTCTTCACTTTCTCTCACAGAAATGGAGAAGGTTTTGAGGTCATGTGAAATAAAATCTCTCAGCTGAGAGAAGATTAAACACAGATGTAATGAGCTGCACTTTACTGTAAATACAACACTTTCAGATTGTAGCTGAAAAACACACCATTATTCACCATCATACACACACCATTATACACCATTATACACCATTATTCACCATCATACACCATTATTCACCATCATACACACACCATTATACACCATTATACACCATTATTCACCATCATACACACACCATTATACACCATTATACACCATTATTCACCATCATACACCATTATTCACCATCATACACACACCATTATACACCATTATACACCATCATACACCATTATTCACCATAATACACACACCATTATACACGATCATACACCATTATTCACCATCATACACACACCATTATACACCATTATACACCATTATTCACCATCATACACACACCATTATACACCATTATACACCATTATTCACCATCATACACCATTATTCACCATCATACACACACCATTATACACCATCATACACCATTATTCACCATCATACACACACCATTATACACCATCATACACACACCATCATACACCATCATACACACACCATTATACACCATCATACACCATTATTCACCATCATACACACACCATTATACACCATCATACACACACCATTATACACCATCATACACCATTATTCACCATCATACACACACCATTATACACCATCATACACACACCATTATACACCATCATACACACACCATCATACACCATTATTCACCATCATACACACACCATTATACACCATTATACACCATTATTCACCATCATACACACACCATTATACACCATCATACACACACCATCATACACCATTATTCACCATCATACACACACCATTATACACCATCATACACCATTATTCACCATCATACACACACCATTATACACCATCATACACCATCATACACCATCATACACCATTATTCACCATCATACACACACCATTATACACCATCATACACACACCATCATACACCATTATTCACCATCATACACACACCATTATACACCATTATTCACCATCATACACACACCATTATACACCATCATACACACACCATCATACACCATTATTCACCATCATACACACACCATTATACACCATCATACACCATTATTCACCATCATACACACACCATTATACACCATCATACACCATTATACACCATCATACACCATTATTCACCATCATACACACACCATTATACACCATTATTCACCATCATACACACACCATTATACACCATCATACACCATCATACACACACCATCATACACACACCATTATACACCATCATACACCATTATTCACCATCATACACACACCATTATACACCATCATACACCATTATACACCATCATACACACACCATTATACACCATTATTCACCATCATACACACACCATTATACACCATCATACACCATCATACACCATTATACACCATCATACACCATTATACACCATCATACACCATTATTCACCATCATACACACACCATCATACACCATCATACACACACCATCATACACCATTATTCACCATCATACACACACCATTATACACCATCATACACCATCATACACCATTATACACCATCATACACCATCATACACCATTATACACAATCATACACCATTATACACCATCATACACCATTATTCACCATCATACACACACCATCATACACCATCATACACACACCATCATACACCATTATTCACCATCATACACACACCATTATACACCATCATACACCATTATACACCATCATACACACACCACTATACACCATTATTCACCATCATACACACACCATCATACACCATCATACACCATCATACACCATTATTCACCATCATACACACACCATTATACACCATCATACACCATTATTCACCATCATACACACACCATTATACACCATCATACACCATTATACACCATCATACACACACCATTATACACCATTATTCACCATCATACACACACCATTATACACCATCATACACCATCATACACCATTATACACCATCATACACCATTATACACCATCATACACCATTATTCACCATCATACACACACCATCATACACCATCATACACACACCATCATACACCATTATTCACCATCATACACACACCATTATACACCATCATACACCATCATACACCATTATACACAATCATACACCATTATACACCATCATACACCATTATTCACCATCATACACACACCATCATACACCATCATACACACACCATCATACACCATTATTCACCATCATACACACACCATTATACACCATCATACACCATTATACACCATCATACACACACCACTATACACCATTATTCACCATCATACACACACCATCATACACCATCATACACCATCATACACCATTATTCACCATCATACACACACCATCATACACACACCATTATACACCATCATACACGATTATTCACCATCATACACACACCATTATACACCATCATACACCATTATACACCATCATACACACACCATTATACACCATTATTCACCATCATACACACACCATCATACACACACCATCATACACCATTATTCACCATCATACACACACCATTATACACCATCATACACCATCATACACCATTACACACCATCATACACCATCATACACCATTATACACAATCATACACCATTATACACCATCATGCACCATTATTCACCATCATACACACACCATCATACACCATCATACACACACCATCATACACCATTATTCACCATCATACACACACCATTATACACCATCATACACACACCATTATACACCATTATTCACCATCATACACACACCATCATACACCATCATACACCATCATACACCATTATTCACCATCATACACACACCATTATACACCATCATACACCATTATTCACCATCATACACACACCATTATACACCATCATACACCATTATACACCATCATACACACACCATTATACACCATTATTCACCATCATACACACACCATTATACACCATCATACACCATCATACACACACCATCATACACACACCATTATACACCATCATACACACACCATTATACACCATTATTCACCATCATACACACACTATTATACACTATCATACACCATTATACACCATCATACACCATTATACACCATCATACACACACCATTATACACCATTATTCACCATCATACACACACCATTATACACCATTATACACCATCATACACCATTATTCACCATCATACACACACCATCATACACCATCATACACACACCATCATACACCATTATTCACCATCATACACACACCATTATACACCATCATACACCATCATACACCATTATACACAATCATACACCATTATACACCATCATACACCATTATTCACCATCATACACACACCATCATACACCATCATACACACACCATCATACACCATTATTCACCATCATACACACACCATTATACACCATCATACACCATTATACACCATCATACACACACCACTATACACCATTATTCACCATCATACACACACCATCATACACCATCATACACCATCATACACCATTATTCACCATCATACACACACCATCATACACACACCATTATACACCATCATACACGATTATTCACCATCATACACACACCATTATACACCATCATACACCATTATACACCATCATACACACACCATTATACACCATTATTCACCATCATACACACACCATCATACACACACCATCATACACCATTATTCACCATCATACACACACCATTATACACCATCATACACCATCATACACCATTACACACCATCATACACCATCATACACCATTATACACAATCATACACCATTATACACCATCATGCACCATTATTCACCATCATACACACACCATCATACACCATCATACACCATCATACACCATTATTCACCATCATACACACACCATTATACACCATCATACACACACCATTATACACCATTATTCACCATCATACACACACCATCATACACCATCATACACCATCATACACCATTATTCACCATCATACACACACCATTATACACCATCATACACCATTATTCACCATCATACACACACCATTATACACCATCATACACCATTATACACCATCATACACACACCATTATACACCATTATTCACCATCATACACACACCATTATACACCATCATACACACACCATCATACACACACCATTATACACCATCATACACACACCATTATACACCATTATTCACCATCATACACACACTATTATACACCATTATACACCATCATACACCATTATACACCATCATACACACACCATTATACACCATTATTCACCATCATACACACACCATTATACACCATCATACACCATCATACACACACCATTATACACCATCATACACACACCATCATACACCATTATTCACCATCATACAGACACCATTATACACCATCATACACCATTATACACCATCATACACCATTATACACCATCATACACACACCATTATACACCATTATTCACCATCATACACACACCATTATACACCATCATACACACACCATCATACACACACCATTATACACCATCATACACACACCATTATACACCATCATACACCAACACACACCATTATACACCATCATACACCATCATACACACACCATTATACACCATCATACACACACCATTATACACCATCATACACCAACACACACCATTATACACCATCATACACCATCATACACCATAATACACCATCATACACACACCATTATACACCATCATACACCCACACACACCATCACACACACCATTATACACCATCATACACCATCATACACACACCACCATACACCATCATACACACACCATTATACACCATCATACACCATCATACACCAACACACACACCATCACACACTATCATACACCAACACACACCATCACACACACCATCATACACCATCATACACCAACACACACCATCACACACACCATCATACACCATCATACACCATCATACACCAACACACACCATCACACACACCATTATACACCATCATACACCATCATACACCACCATACACACACCACCATACACCATCATACACACACCATTATACACCATCATACACACACCATCATACACACACCATCATACACACACCATCATACACACACCATCATACACCAACACACACCATCATACACACACCATCATACACCAACACACACCATCATACACACACCATCATACACCATCACACACCATCATACACCAACACACACACCAACACACACACACCATTATACACCATCACACACCATCATACACCAACACACACACCAACACACACACACCATTATACACCATCACACACCATTATACACCAACACATACACCATCACACACACCATTATACACCATCACACACCATTATACACCAACACACACACCATCACACACCAACACACACACACACACACCATTATACACCATCACACACCATCATACACCAACACACACACCAACACACACACACCATTATACACCATCACACACCATTATACACCAACACACACACCATCACACACCAACACACACACACACCATTATACACCAACACACACACCATCACACACCAACACACACACACACACACCATTATACACCAACACACACACCATCACACACCAGACAGGAAAGCATGACAGAGAGGGAATATGAAAATTTTTCTCTCCTTACAGGAGGCAGATAACAAATATAAAGATATTTATACATTTTCCTGTGTAACAATATTTGTGTGTGTGTGTTTGTGTGTGTCTGATTATATAGTGATTGGGGATTTTTCTTTCTGAGTGTAAATAAAAACGGGAAAAAGTTTACATCATGACTGTTCTGCTTTGTGTGTGTGTGTGTGTGTGTGTTGTGGTATTATAAGAATGTATGCACACCCCTTTCGACAGAAAAAGCTTCCTGTGTTTATATTGACCTGCACCTAGCAACACAATGCTCTTGAGTGTGATGGGAGTGACGCTCTGACTGGAGCTCCACCCCTCGAATATAATACACAGACTGCAGCACTGCCTGTTACACTGATCTAATGCTTACATGAATCTACCTGATCTTCACCTGAACTTCACCTGATCTTCACCTGATCTTCACCTGATCTTCACCTGAACTTCACCTGATCTTCACCTGATCTTCACCTGAACTTCACCTGATCTTCACCTGATCTTCACCTGATCTTCACCTGAACTTCACCTGAACTTCACCTGAACTTCACCTGAACTTCACCTGATCTTCACCTGATCTTCACCTGATCTTCACCTGAACTTCACCTGATCTTCACCTGATCTTCACCTGATCTTCACCTGATCTTCACCTGATCTTCACCTGAACTTCACCTGAACTTCACCTGATCTTCACCTGAACTTCACCTGATCTTCACCTGAACTTCACCTGATCTTCACCTGAACTTCACCTGATCTTCACCTGAACTTCATCTGAGCTTCACCTGATCTGGAAATTAAAATAGTCATTAAAGTGGTCAGTGCTGTGTGCTGTCGGTGTAACATCCTGTTACAGTAAGTTTGCTTTATTACACATTTATACTGCTGTTCTGTCTGTCTCTCTCTGTCTGTCTGTCTCTCTCTGTCTGTATATATACTATAGAGAGTTAGGGAATGTGATGGTAAAGAAATGAACAGAAGTATCATGATGGCTAAAGACCGAATCTCCTCCATCTCACATCCTCCTGAAGAAGAGGAGAAGAACACGAAGCCCTCAGTCTGTTCTTTCTGAATTCTCCTCAGAAGCTGATTCCAGGAGACTGTAACCTACAGCAGTCACAGCTGGATATTTAATATTAATGTGGTGATGTTTTTATTCCCTTCTGCTCCTGATTCAGTCACTGCTACAGAAATCGAACAGAAACACAGAGACAGGAAATAAACAGCAGACAGATGGAGGAGGAACCTTCAGGAAAAATACTGAGTGGAAAAATCCATCACTTCCATTTCCCTAAAGACTCAAACCCAGGTGTATGAGAACAAATCCAGTGGGACAAGGGGACAAGGTGTGTGTGTGTGTGTGTGTGTGTGTGTATGTGTATGTGTGTGTATGGAGAGATAGGAGCTGTAAACCCTCACAGCTTGGCCTGTTCTCCTCCGGCAGCTACACCAGGAGCAGATGTTTTGGCTCTGCCTTTCCTGTGGATCTTACAGTGTCACCAGAAGGAGGATGTGGAAGCCCTGGGAGATCTGGATCAGTCCTGCAACCTCATGAGATATCCACACAACACAGGAAATGGCAGCTAGTGGTTATAAGCTCCTTCTGGTCTGTGTAGGAAGGAACAGCGGGGTCACTGCAGACGATGGGAGAGATCATCATCTCACATCCTCCAGCCAGGGAGCTGGTGCTGTCCCACTGCTGCCTACCTTCTCCACCAGGAGTGTAGAGCTCTGAGGATCCTCAACAAGATGCATTGCCATCTTAACTCACCTCAGTTAGTGTTAGTGCTGCTGTAGGTGTGATGATGATGATGATGATGATGATGTGTGTTTGGTCTTGGTTCTGCTACTGTAACCCTGATGTTGATGTTTCTCCTCAGCGGCACACACAGAGCACTGGGAGAAGATCCTGACTCCATGCTCACACACTACCTGTTACAGATGGATCGTCTCAGATCAGTCGAGTCCATCATGAGCCCAGCTGAACCACCTGCTGGACTTCCAGCACCAGAACCCCACAAGAACCAGCAGGAACCTCAGCAGATCAAGAGGAGCCAGTCTATGGTTCTTCTTCCTCACTTCACCTCAGTGTCTATTACAGGAGCAGAGACTGAAACACAAAAGCCTACCATTTACATTTCTGGTATTTTTCAGACTCTCGTATCCAGAGTGATGGAGAAGAGTGCTCTGAAATCTCTATCAGTGAAAATATTAACACTGCTTCAATGGGTCACAGACTCAGGATTCCATCAGCATAAAAACTAGGAGAAAATTTTTATCTACATACAACATACAACACTACATAAAACAAACAGAGGAAATAAGAGCTAGTTTAAGTGTTTCAGGAAGAGGAAGGTCTTCAGCGGTGACCGAAGGGGAGATCATGGAGTAGTTTAGAGGTATCACAAGATCCTGACCTGGGGATGAACCACCTGGGATGACCAGCAGTTCAGTTTTACTGGGATTGAGTTTCAGATGATGAGCCATCATCCATGACGAGATGTCCATCCTGAAACAGGACACAATGCCACACACACACACACACACACACACACAATCTAAACCTCCATTTGTTCCACTGCACTTCTCCTTTGTCATCAGCAGGAGGCGCCACATGAACATCCACAACGTGACAGAACACTCAACACCATTATCTTGGTATGTGGGGTTTCCTAATTCTGTGCTGGAAGAAAAGCGGCTGCTTTTAGGTTTGATATCAGTATTAAGGTGATCAGGAGTCATGTACAGTACTGGGATTATTTTCAGATCAAAGAGAGAAAGGAGAGAAACTGCTGCACTGCACTGACTCTACAAACTTAAGCTTTCTGTCTGAATAAAGACTGACTCCTACTCCAAACCCGTCTCTGTCTGCTTCTTTTGGCTTCTTCCCTGAAATCCACCTGAGAAGTAGTGACAGCAGCGGGAATCAAAGTGAACCCCAAAGAAAATTCTAGTTTATCAACAACATTTATAGTACACACTTTCTATATTAGATATTTGATCTTAGATTTATTTCATATTTAATAATGTGTGCTGTTCTTTCTGACTATATTCTTTATCAATATAAAGTATTCTGATTTCTGTCTTCAAATCAATCTGATTTAATTTCTTTTTCTTTTATTTTTAAAGCAGTGTGAATGAAATGTCTTAGTATTAGTCTTAGTCTAAGTAACTCTGCCTTCCCTTTCTCTCTCTCTCTCTCTCTCTCTCTCTCACACACACACACACACACACACCTCTCTGCAGAAACACACTTTAACACACAGCTTCATTTCCTGTCCAAACTCATTGGAGTATGGAGACTAAAGACAGTAAATGTCATCATCATGTCCTGGATCTACAGGAAAAGTTCTGGGCTTTGGGATATCTACCATTTCATTTCTGTCCTGAAACATTTCCTCCATTTTGAAGAATTTAAAAAGCTTCTTTCGTGAAATCCTCCTGGACTGTTCCTCAGAACTTCACCAAAGTTTGCTCAGTTCATCATCAGACAAGAAAAACCAAACGACATTCAAAGATCTCTTACAGACCAAACTGTTCTGGTTCAATTACAGTATTTGTGCAGTAATCTTATTCTGCTTTACATAAAAAAATGTTACTTGGTGACCGGTCAAATATCAGCACTAGAAGTTGAGCTATTGGGTCATTGTGTTGCTGTAGAACATCAGTAACGTTCATATAGACTGCTGCTCAAGAGTTACTCATTACGATAGCTTACTTAGCTAACTAAAGCCTAACTAGCCGTACACAACCAAGTTCTGTTTGAAAATGAAGAAACACAAACCTGAATAACAAATGAAATATACTCTTCAATAAAAACCACTTTTAGTCGATAATTCCCCTTGTTGTGAATTCACTGAAGCAGACCAGGGGACTCAGAAGTGGTGTTCAGCAGGAATGTTTTACTGGAGATCAGAACACACTGCACTGGTACTGTAGTCACCAAGTCCAGTGTAAAGGAACATGTGTTACAGTTTTGAAGGCCTTGAGTGGACAGGCCTTGAAGGTGTGACAATACAAAGCCTAGAGGTGATGCTCTTAAAAAAAAACCCCAAGGGGAGGTAGACCTCACAGGTGTCAACTCCATGGTATGACGGTGCAAAATCCTTGAGGTGATGCTCTTAAACAAGATGTGAACTAAGTCACACAAGAGCAAACAATAAAGGTCATTTACCTCAGTCCATTCAGTGAATCTAATCAAGTTCAGAAAACTACTTCAGTCCATTTCAATCCAAATCAGGGAAAGAATACCTCTGCCCCTCAGAGGCTGAAAGAAAGAAAATCAGCAGAAGTCAGCAGAACAGATGATGAACTGATGAAAAGTTGAAGGTTCAGACTCTATGAGTGGATCGCCATCTTTCTTTTCCCTCAACGAGGCTTGATGCATCCACATTTATATATATATATATACCTCACTGTATCATCACACCTCACTGCATCATCACACCTCACTGTATCATCACACCTCACTGTATCATCACATCTCACTGTATCATCACACCTCACTGTATCATCACATCTCACTGTATCATCACACCTCACTGTATCATCACACCTCACTGTATCATCACATCTCACTGTATCATCACACCTCACTGTATCATCACATCTCACTGTATCATCACACCTCACTGTATCATCACACCTCACTGTATCATCACACCTCACTGTATCATCACATCTCACTGTATCATCACACCTCACTGTATCATCACATCTCACTGTATCATCACACCTCACTGTATCATCACATCTCACTGTATCATCACACCTCACTGTATCATCACATCTCACTGTATCATCACACCTCACTGTATCATCACATCTCACTGTATCATCACACCTCACTGCATCATCACACCTCACTGTATCATCACATCTCACTGTATCATCACACCTCACTGTATCATCACACCTCACTGTATCATCACACCTCACTGTATCATCACATCTCACTGTATCATCACACCTCACTGTATCATCACACCTCACTGTATCATCACATCTCACTGTATCATCACACCTCACTGTATCATCACACCTCACTGTATCATCACACCTCACTGTATCATCACATCTCACTGTATCATCACACCTCACTGTATCATCACATCTCACTGTATCATCACACCTCACTGTATCATCACATCTCACTGTATCATCACACCTCACTGCATCATCACACCTCACTGTATCATCACATCTCACTGTATCATCACACCTCACTGTATCATCACACCTCACTGTATCATCACACCTCACTGTATCATCACATCTCACTGTATCATCACACCTCACTGTATCATCACACCTCACTGTATCATCACATCTCACTGTATCATCACACCTCACTGTATCATCACACCTCACTGTATCATCACACCTCACTGTATCATCACATCTCACTGTATCATCACACCTCACTGTATCATCACATCTCACTGTATCATCACACCTCACTGTATCATCACACCTCACTGTATCATCACACCTCACTGTATCATCACATCTCACTGTATCATCACACCTCACTGTATCATCACACCTCACTGTATCATCACACCTCACTGTATCATCACACCTCACTGTATCATCACACCTCACTGTATCATCACACCTCACTGTATCATCACATCTCACTGTATCATCACACCTCACTGCATCATCACATCTCACTGTATCATCACACCTCACTGTATCATCACATCTCACTGTATCATCACACCTCACTGTATCATCACACCTCACTGTATCATCACATCTCACTGTATCATCACATCTCACTGTATCATCACATCTCACTGTATCATCACACCTCACTGCATCATCACACCTCACTGTATCATCACACCTCACTGTATCATCACACCTCACTGCATCATCACACCTCACTGTATCATCACACCTCACTGCATCATCACACCTCACTGTATCATCACACCTCACTGTATCATCACATCTCACTGTATCATCACACCTCACTGCATCATCACATCTCACTGTATCATCACACCTCACTGTATCATCACATCTCACTGTATCATCACACCTCACTGCATCATCACATCTCACTGTATCATCACATCTCACTGTATCATCACACCTCACTGCATCATCACATCTCACTGTATCATCACATCTCACTGTATCATCACACCTCACTGCATCATCACATCTCACTGTATCATCACACCTCACTGTATCATCACATCTCACTGTATCATCACACCTCACTGTATCATCACATCTCACTGTATCATCACACCTCACTGTATCATCACATCTCACTGTATCATCACATCTCACTGTATCATCACACCTCACTGTATCATCACACCTCACTGCATCATCACACCTCACTGTATCATCACATCTCACTGTATCATCACATCTCACTGTATCATCACACCTCACTGTATCATCACATCTCACTGTATCATCACATCTCACTGTATCATCACATCTCACTGTATCATCACACCTCACTGTATCATCACATCTCACTGTATCATCACATCTCACTGTATCATCACATCTCACTGTATCATCACATCTCACTGTATCATCACACCTCACTGTATCATCACATCTCACTGTATCATCACACCTCACTGTATCATCACATCTCACTGTATCATCACATCTCACTGTATCATCACATCTCACTGCATCATCACACATCACTGTATCATCACATCTCACTGTATCATCACACCTCACTGTATCATCACATCTCACTGTATCATCACATCTCACTGCATCATCACACCTCACTGCATCATCACATCTCACTGTATCATCACATCTCACTGTATCATCACACCTCACTGCATCATCACAT
>NC_080712.1:34392645-34425145 GCF_019097595.1 Hemibagrus wyckioides | reverse complement strand
ACACACACACATACACATCTATAACTACACACACACATACACACTCATAACCACACACACACATACACACCTATAACTACACACACACACACATACACATCTATAACTACACACACACATACACACTCATAACTACACACACACATACACATCTATAACTACACACACACATACACACTCATAACCACACACACACATACACACCTATAACTACACACACACACACAGACACACCTATAACCACACACAAACAGACACACCTATAACTACACACACACACACAGACACACCTATAACTACACAAACACACATACACACCTATAACCACACACAAACAGACACACCCATGGTGGGTATAATTTAAAAGCATTGCAGTAACAGTTGAACGGTCAGTTTCTCTTTCACTCCCACCTGGATATGTCTCCGTTGTAATATCTCTCCTTCTCCTTCATCTCCTTCTCCTTTTCTCTCTGCAGAGTCCTTCACAGTAAGTGATGTTTCCTTTCATTTGTGTGTTCCTGCATTGTGACTGATACAAAGTGCTGAAGAGTTTCATCTGTATTTTATTACATTCTCATTACATTAGGGCAGATTTCTCTGAGAGGGAAATGACTGGTGTTTGTTTGGTGTTTGGACCTGTACTGTAAATATAAGAAGTGAAGAATGATTTATTCCATAAATGATTTTTCCTTCACTGTAACCAGAATAAAAAGACTTCTTAAAAAGTATTTCATGCTTTCAGATATGAAGATGAACACTAGTTCAGAGAAGCTGATTTTATTTCATTAAAACCTGGTGTTCATCTTACACTTAAATCCTTACAGCTGAGTGAATGCAGGAAAATCTCCGAGCTGGATTCATCTCCTTCAAGAGAAATCTCAATGTTCCCTCTTTATATTTTGTGAATAAACATTTCTTCATCACCTCACCATGATGCTCTTGTACTGATTTAATTGTGGTGGTCTTCCTCACTGTACAGATGAGGCAACACACACCAGTCAACACCAGTATGAGAGGAGGTGAAGATCCAGAAGATCCTGAAGAGCTAACAGACCCTGAACCTGCAGAAGATCCTGAAGAGCTAACAGACCCTGAACCTGCAGAAGATCCTGAAGAGCTAACAGACCCTGAACCTGCAGAAGATCCTGAAGAGCTAACAGACCCTGAACCTGCAGAAGATCCTGAAGAGCTAACAGACCCTGAACCTGCAGAAGATCCTGAAGAGCTAACAGACCCTGAACCTGCAGAAGATCCTGAAGAGCTAACAGACCCTGAACCTGCAGAAGATCCTGAAGAGCTAACAGACCCTGAACCTGCAGAAGATCAGAAAGATCCTGAAACTGCAGAGAATCCAGAAGATCGAAAAGATCCTGATGATCCAGAAGAGGAACCTCAGGTGAAGATCAGAAAAAGGCGTTCTCTGATTATTCCTCCTGATTTCTGTTCAGAGAATTCAGAGACTGAAGACAAAGCAGCTTCCAGAGAGCCTGAAGAGCAGGAATAAGATAAATAATGGAAGAATATTTTAGTGAATTCAGTAAACTGGAAGATCAGAGCTCCAGTGTGAACAGACACCACACAGCAACAGTCTTCATGAACACACACCTCCTTTATTCATCTGTCTTTCACTCTCAGCTTTTACATCTACAGTGTGTACAGTTTATATCCTGACTTTTTATACAAAAATCAATAAATGGAATAAATCCAGGTTCTGTTTCTGAGATTTTTAAACAGAACAGAATTCTAGAAAATGTTGAAATGTACAAGTTTATAGAATTCTATCATTTTATAGAAAGCTTGTTTTTCTTAAAAAAAAAAAGAGTCATAAAAGTCATAAATAGTGTTAATGTATAAATTATAAGATCAGTGTGAGAGTGTAGAGTCTGATGTGACTCTACACACACACACACACACACACACACACCATACACAGAACAACAAAAAAGTAATCTATGGACATGATAGACTGATGTTTGGTGTAGAGTGTGTAAGAAGAACAGAGGGTTGTGTGTGTGTGTGTGTATCCAGCTCCTCCAACCCCCTTGCCAACCCCCACCCCCCATCTTCTGCACATCTGGTACTGATGAAGTGGGTATACGCCATATACCTGCCTATAGCATGCTCTACACCACTGTGTGTGTGTGTGTGTTGTGTGGGGTGGGGGTGTTCTTTTCGCAATGTTTATGGAAGCTGTCCGGTGTCCCGGAGTAAAGAACACACACACACACACACAGACGTGTCTGTAGATGGGTGTGGTCAGTTGTCCTGGAATTTCCTCACTTTTGATGTTTAAGTTAAAAACTTATCAGCATAAACTCTGGGAGAAAATTTTTATCTACATACAACATACAACGCTACATAAAACAAACAGAGGAAATAAGAGCTAGTTTAAGTGTTTCAGGAAGAGGAAGGTCTTCAGCGGTGACCGAAGGGGAGATCATGGAGTAGTTTAGAGGTATCACAAGATCCTGACCTGGGGATGAACCACCTGGGATGACCAGCAGTTCAGTTTTACTGGGATTGAGTTTCAGATGATGAGCCATCATCCATGACGAGATGTCCATCCTGAAACAGGACACAATGCCACACACACACACACACACACACACTGCAGTGAAGATGAGGACAAATGCATCTAAATCTAAACCTCTCTCCATCAGAGAGCGTTTGTTCTGCTGCACTTCTCCTTTCTCATCAGCATGAACATCCTCTTAATCTGCAGGTTCTGTGGATCAGGAGTCATGTACAGTACTGGGATTATTTTCAGATCAAATCTCTACTGAGGAGAGAAACCTGTTTTTAAAAAAGACTGAAAATATTGGGAGGTCACAGAACAGAAATGTCTATAAAAGGTCATGAAGGTTTCAATTTACTTTTATAAAAGTTTTGTGTTAAAACATTGGGCTTGTAGCCGTTGATAATTGTTTGATATATATTTATATATTTTAGTCCTTAATATGGTGTATTGCCTTCATTAGCATCAATGATGGCACACAGTCTTTTGTAATCATTGTACATGAGCTCCTTAATTCTCTCAGGTGGTAGAGCCAGGGGTGTAGCCCCAATTCTTTGGCCCTATGCAAAGACAGAGTATGGGGGGGCCCTTTCCCATCATCTCAGGATCCATGCTATTTATCTCTTTTTTTAAAATAGTGTACACACTTTACTCACTGATACAGTAATTGTTGTCAAATCAGTGATGTAAAATTGAAAAGAACATTACTAAAAATTCTAATACCATGTACAGTATAAAAATTCTTTGCATTGCATGCATGTTAATGCAGCACAGAAATAATTTGTGTATAAATTGTGCTATACCAAGATAGGTATTGTCGTCCTGGAAGGCCGCTGTCCTACAGAGTTTAGCCCCAACCTTAATCCAGCACACCTGAACAAGCTAATCAAGGTCTTCAGGAATACTGAGGCTATAGACAGTTATGTTTTGTTTTTTCTTCTTCGTCTCAGGGTTGAAGCTAAAATCTACATGACAGCGGCTCTCCAGGATTGACTTTATACTATAAATCAGGGGTGTCCAATCTTATCCAGAAAGGACCGGTGTGGGTGCAGGTTTTCATTCCAACCAAGCAGAAGCTACACCTGATTCCAACTGGCTAATCAGTAGATCCTGGCTTTCAGTAGACTCAGGTGTGGCTCCTGCTCAGTTGGAATGAAAACCTGCCCCACACCGGCCCTTTGCGGATCAGATTGGACACTCCTGCTATAAAGCACCTCAGGTATCCCCTTATAGATAAAAATGACAACTTAATGATTTTTTTTATTTGAATTGTGTTTTATTCAGAGACATTGTGCTCATTGTCCAGAACATTATTATTCTTTCAATCAGCAATATAAATAAATAAACACAAACTCAAATCACCACTTTTCCTTCTTTTAATGCATGTCTGTCTAATTCAAAATAAATAAAATAATAAAATAATCCAAGGTGAAAAAGGCTGAAACACTAGCAGTAGAACCTTGTTGTGATGGCCCCACTGCTGCACTCTCTGAGACAGGGCCGGGGAACAGAGGGTTTCTCATTCTAATATTTTGAGCAAGATCCATGAAATCTGTAATGCACTGTACAGTACACACATAGATTTCATATTATTCTTCATATTTTATTTCTAAAAAATTACCTCACATTCAAACACTTTACATGTTATTTCAGCTAATCAGCTATTGTTAGCTAAGATTTTTAATTGCTAGCTTCGTAAGATTGTTTCTCTCATCACAAAACACTTTCTCACCTGCTCTCTTAGGGGGGAAAACTTGGGAGAAGTTGTTTTCCTTCATTTTGTTTTCGTTTCCTCTCTCTCTCCCTCTTTTTTGGTAGCCCGATTTTTGTTTGGACATTGTGTACATTGCGGTGTCGGTCTCGACTTGCCCGCTCGGTATCCGCACTCCGGTGCTCCCTCACAGCCAATTATCATTTGGCTTTGTTCTTGAATGACCAATTAAATCATTCACATTTGCGTGCACCCTGTTCCTATAGGAGGTGTCCACACAAACGTGTGGCTGTGCCGAATCTTGCTGAAACAGCGAGGATCAGAATACTGCATGCGAGCACAGGCACTGTACACTCAATTTCACTATAATAATAATACTATATGAGGATCTTTGAGGGCAGGGCGGCCAGGGCCCCTCACATGCCATTGATGCCAGGGCCCTATGCACTCAGTCACCCTTTTCCCCCCACTTACGACGCCCCTGGGTAGAGCTGACCATTGTTCTTGGCAAAATGTCTCCAGTTCCTGTACAGTTGTTTTGGTTGTTTTGCACAAATTGCACGTTTGAGATCTCCTCAAAGTGGCTCAATGATAGTGAGGTCAGGAGATTGTGATGGTCACTCCAGAACCTTCACCTTTTTTGCTGAAGCCTTTGGAGGGTTAACTTGACCTTGTGCTTTGGATCATTGTCATGTTGGAACATCTTAGATCGTCCCATGTGCAGCTTTGGTGTTGTAGAATGCAAATTGTCTGCAGTATTTTCTGATAACATGCTGCATTCATCTTCCCTCTGCCACTGGAGCTCACACAGCTCCAGAACATCAGAGGTCTCCCAGCATGCTTTACAGTGGGGATGGTGTACTGTTCACTGTAGGCCTTGTTGACTCCTCTCCAAACATAGTGTTTATGGTTGTGAAAGTTCAGTTTTGTTCTCATCACTCTGAATGCTCCACAAGCTGTGAGGTTCTGTCTGGCGTACTGAAAGCGGGCCTTTATGTGGCATGGGCGCAGTAACGGTTTTCTCCACCATGCAGGTCATTTATGTTCAGGTACCTCCTTACTGTGCTCCTTGAAACAACACCACCACATTTTTCCAGAGCAGCCTGTATTTCTCTCCAAGTTATTTGTGGGTTTTTATTTGTGAACAGTTCTTCTGACAGTAGTGGATGAAATCTTTCTTGGTCTACCTGACCGTGGCTTGGTATCAACAGAACCTCTTTTTTTCTACCTCTTTATCAGAGTTTGAACAGTACTGACCGGCATTTCCATGTGTTGAGATATCTTTTTTATCTACTTTTCCTGCTTTATAAAGTTTATTACTAGGGTACATTAGTAGTCAGTGCATCACCTCATGAGCTGAGAAACTAACTGACTATTTACACACAGACCCCAATTACAATTTACAATGAGTCCCAGGTGTGGAAACTTCCCTTTAATAGCCTTTTAACCCTGTGTGTTTATAATGTGGCCAAACATTCAAGGATATGTGAACTTTTGATCAGGGTTGTTTGGGAGATTTCAGTCCTCATTAGGTTTTAAAAAGGAGTCAAACAACTATGTGATCATTAATGACCTCATGTCACCACTATTTTGCATTATCAGTCATATTTTCCAAATAAATGGCAATGTTTAACAGTTTCTTTCAGGATATGCAAAACTTTGAGCACAACTGTTCTTCTACATTAAATCCGTAAACAAATACACCAAGAGAACATGCTACCAGACCCAAGTTCTCAATGAAGTGTCTTCACCACCACATTCCAGTATGTCTAGTGTGAGGAATCTAGCATGCATAATGATATAAATGTTCTCCTGAGATGAACATCCATGTCTGTAGTGTGTATAATTGCTGTAGTGTGTATATTTGCTGTAGTGTGTATATTTGCTGTAGTGTGTATAATTGCTGTAGTGTGTATATTTGCTGTAGTGTGTATATTTGCTGTAGTGTGTATAATTGCTGTAGTGTGTATAATTGCTGTAGTGTGTATAATTGCTGTAGTGTGTATAATTGCTGTAGTGTGTATAATTGCTGTAGTGTGTATATTTGCTGTAGTGTGTATAATTGCTGTAGTGTGTATAATTGCTGTAGTGTGTATATTTGCTGTAGTGTGTATATTTGCTGTAGTGTGTATAATTGCTGTAGTGTGTATAATTGCTGTAGTGTGTATAATTGCTGTAGTGTGTATATTTGCTGTAGTGTGTATAATTGCTGTAGTGTGTATATTTGCTGTAGTGTGTATATTTGCTGTAGTGTGTATAATTGCTGTAGTGTGTATATTTGCTGTAGTGTGTATAATTGCTGTAGTGTGTATAATTGCTGTCGTGTGTATAATTGCTGTCGTGTGTATAATTGCTGTAGTGTGTATATTTGCTGTAGTGTGTATAATTGCTGTAGTGTGTATATTTGCTGTAGTGTGTATAATTGCTGTAGTGTGTATAATTGCTGTAGTGTGTATAATTGCTGTAGCGTGTATAATTGCTGTAGTGTGTATAATTGCTGTAGTGTGTATATTTGCTGTAGTGTGTATAATTGCTGTAGCGTGTATAATTGCTGTAGTGTGTATAATTGCTGTAGTGTGTATATTTGCTGTAGCGTGTATAATTGCTGTAGTGTGTATATTTGCTGTAGTGTGTATATTTGCTGTAGTGTGTATAATTGCTGTAGTGTGTATATTTGCTGTAGTGTGTATAATTGCTGTAGTGTGTATATTGCTGTAGTGTGTATATTTGCTGTAGTGTGTATATTTGCTGTAGTGTGTATATTTGCTGTAGTGTGTATATTGCTGTAGTGTGTATAATAGGTGTAGTGTGTATATTTGCTGTAGTGTGTATATTTGCAGTAGTGTGTATAATTGCTGTAGTGTGTATAAATGCTGTAGTGTGTATATTTGCTGTAGTGTGTATAAATGCTGTAGTGTGTATATTTGCTGTAGTGTGTATAATTGCTGTAGTGTGATATTGCAGTAGTGTGTATATTTGCTGTAGTGTGTATATTGCTGTAGTGTGTATAATTGCTGTAGTGTGTATATATTGCTGTAGTGTGTATAATTGCTGTAGTGTGTATATTTGCTGTAGTGTGTATATTTGCTGTAGTGTGTATAATTGCTTGTAGTGTGTATAATGCTGTAGTGTGTATAATTGCTGTAGGTGTGTATAATTGCTGTAGTGTGTATATTTGCTGTAGTGTGTATAATTGCTGTAGTGTGTATAATTGCTGTAGTGTGTATAATTGCTGTAGTGTGTATATTTGCTGTAGTGTGTATAATTGCTGTAGTGTGTATATTTGCTGTAGTGTGTATAATTGCTGTAGTGTGTATAATTGCTGTAGTGTGTATATTTGCTGTAGTGTGTATAATTGCTGTAGTGTGTATAATTGCTGTAGTGTGTATATTTGCTGTAGTGTGTATATTTGCTGTAGTGTGTATATTTGCTGTAGTGTGTATAATTGCTGTAGCGTGTATATTTGCTGTAGTGTGTATATTTGCTGTAGTGTGTATATTTGCTGTAGTGTGTATAATTGCTGTAGCGTGTATATTTGCTGTAGTGTGTATATTTGCTGTAGTGTGTATATTTGCTGTAGTGTGTATAATTGCTGTAGTGTGTATATTTGCTGTAGTGTGTATATTTGCTGTAGTGTGTATATTTGCTGTAGTGTGTATATTTGCTGTAGTGTGTATAATTGCTGTAGTGTGTATAATTGCTGTAGTGTGTATATTTGCTGTAGTGTGTATAATTGCTGTAGTGTGTATATTTGCTGTAGTGTGTATAATTGCTGTAGTGTGTATAATTGCTGTAGTGTGTATAATTGCTGTAGTGTGTATATTTGCTGTAGTGTGTATAATTGCTGTAGTGTGTATATTTGCTGTAGTGTGTATAATTGCTGTAGTGTGTATATTTGCTGTAGTGTGTATAATTGCTGTAGTGTGTATAATTGCTGTAGTGTGTATAATTGCTGTAGTGTGTATATTTGCTGTAGTGTGTATATTTGCTGTAGTGTGTATAATTGCTGTAGTGTGTATAATTGCTGTAGTGTGTATATTTGCTGTAGTGTGTATATTTGCTGTAGTGTGTATAATTGCTGTAGTGTGTATATTTGCTGTAGTGTGTATATTTGCTGTAGTGTGTATATTTGCTGTAGCGTGTATATTTGCTGTAGTGTGTATATTTGCTGTAGTGTGTATATTTGCTGTAGTGTGTATATTTGCTGTAGCGTGTATAATTGCTGTAGTGTGTATATTTGCTGTAGTGTGTGACTAATATAACTTGAATTTTAATAGTGGGATTGCGACTCATTGCTTTAATAGTTGAGTGTGTACCTGAGCTGTTGTGAGGGAATCCCTCACTGTAGTTTGTTGTCATGTTTACAGTTTTTCTCATTCACTAAAACACGCTTAATGAAACAGGGATCATCTTGATCTTCATCATCACCTTCTTACCACAACATTAGTCTTCTCTTGTAAATGTCTTAGCACTTTTCATTTGTTTCACACATTTTTTTTAACCCTTTTTCAAAACATTTAGCACATTTATCTCATTGAAAGACCCCAAACTCTATTGGATTAACTGGAGAGGTCACTGAAGGAGAGTAATGCAGCCCCATCAGAAGCCCAATCTATGCATTCCATTACAAAAAAAGGGTTACAGACTGCATGCAGATTAAACAATCCTGCAGCGAATAAACAAACCTCAAAGTCAACGAGGGGACCTGCAATAAATTGTGGCAAATGTGGACGCTTTCATCTTCCAAGATAGTGCCCTGCCTTTAATGAGACATGTAAAAAATGTGGCAAAAAGAACCATTTTACGGTTGTGTGCAAATGAAAATGAACACACTTAATATAGACACTGAGCTGTCAGAAGTAGACACACTTTTTATCGGTACAGTGATTCAGTCAAACAGTGCTGACACAGGCTGGCACACAAATCTGCATATGGCAGGCACGACTGTTAGCTTCAAGCTTGACATGAGTGCTGAAGCGAATGTCATTGCAAAGAAAATCACTGATCGTCTTCAGGTTCCTGTAAACATCTAAAAGAGGCACCTGCATTAAACCAGAAGGTGTCGTTAAATTAAATGTGCAGGCTGGAATCAAAACAGCTGACATGATGTTCTTTGTGACCACAGCATCAAATACAGCCCTGCATAAGAGAAGTGGAGACACTCATATCTTCACCACCCACCACAAAAACTGAGCTCCTCAGTCACTATGCATCAGTGTTTCAAGGATTAGGCCAGTTTCCAGGATTGCATCATATCCACACTGACCCTAATGTTTCACCTGTGATACATGGTTGCAGGAAGATCCCATATGCAGGCCATGACCAACTCTGTGAGACTCTGGAAGAACTGGAGAACAGGGGTGTGATAAGCAAAGTTTCTAAGCCTACTCCATGGGTGAGCAGTCTGTGCATCACAGAAAAGAAAAACAGCACACTCAGAGTCTGCTTGAACCATAGAGACTTAAACAGGGCCATACTCCGTCAGCACTACATACTACATAACATACCCAAGACATACAGAGCAAGTTAGCTGGCAAAAAGCTGTTTACCATTCTGGATGAGATGGATGGCTATTGGCAGATTAAACTGGATAAGGAGTCTGCAGACCTGTGAGTTTTTAATGCGTCATGGGCCAGGTACCGTTTTCATCGCATGCCTTTTGCCATCACGTCAGCGAGCGTCTTTCAGTCTTTCAGTACTTGAACTCTGAGAGTTTTGTGGACATTGAAGTGGTCTTCATGGTGGCTGACGACATGACCATAGCAGAAGCGACTAAAGCAGAGCATGATGCCATCCTAGAAAAGGTGATGAACAGAGTAGAGAGTCTCAACATCAAGGATAACAAAGACAAGCTGCAATATATGATCAGTGAGGTGACTTACCTAGGCCATGTCATTACATCAGATGGAGTGAAACCTGATGAATCAAAGGTATCAGCAATATTACAGCTTCCTCCTCCCACTGACTTTAGCATCTGCTGGGTGTGACACACTACCTGTTCACAATACATACCCAATAAAGCCACCCGGGAGCGACCTGGGAGCCATTCTGATGCAGAAACAAGAACCTATAGCATATCCTGTCCAGAGTGTATATTCTGTCTGACAGAGCAGAGAATCTAGATCTGAGTGAAGAGAAAGTCATCTATGCAGTGAATGGAGAATCGCTCTGTGGTAACATCATGCATATGATGCAACAGGCCACACAGTCAAATCATGAGCTTGACCTGAGACGATAGCTACATGAGCAGGGATGGCCATACAGAAAGAAGAAGGTCCCATTGGCTGTGCAAGCTTAGTGGCCAATCAGACACACAATCAGCATCGATGATGGGCTACTCATGAAAGATGATAGCATGTGACCAGAAGTGCTGGAACGACTTCATGTGGCACACCAGGGTATACAGCGCTCATTAGCACATGCCAGATAATGCTTCTACTGGCCAGGACTCACTGAAGCTATACATCGGGTGGTGGAGTCCTGTAGTTCCTGTCATGCCTGACATTCATTCATTCTCTCTCCACCCCCCCCCCCCCTCTGTCTCCTCTCTCTCTCTCTCTCTCTCTCTCTCTCTCTCTCTCTCTGTCTCTCTCTCTCTCTCTCTCTCTGTCTCTCTCTCTGTCTCTCTCTCGCTGACCCGCTCTCTGTCTCCTCTCTCTCTCTCTCTCTCTCTGTCTCCTCTCTCTCTCTCTCTCTCTCTCTCTCTCTCTCTCTCTCTGTCTCTCTCTCTGTCTCTCTCTCCACCCCCCCCTCTGTCTCCTCTCTCTCTCTCTCTCTCTCTCTGTCTCTCTCTCTGTCTCTCTCTCTCTGTCTCTCTCTCTGTCTCCTCTCTCTCTCTCTCTCTCTCTCTCTGTCTCCTCTCTCTCTCTCTCTCTCTCTCTGTCTCTCTCTCTCTCTCTCTCTCTCCACCCCCCCCCTCTGTCTCCTCTCTCTCTCTCTCTCTCTGTCTCTCTCTCTCTGTCTCTCTCTCTCTGTCTCTCTCTCTGTCTCCTCTCTCTCTCTCTCTCTCTCTCTCTCTGTCTCTCTCTCTGTCTCCTCTCTCTCTCTCTCTCTCTCTCTGTCTCTCTCTCTGTCTCCTCTCTCTCTCTCTCTCTCTCTCTCTCTCTCTGTCTCCTCTCTCTCTCTCTCTCTCTCTCTCTAAAGCAGGACATTACTGTGTCCACTGCAGCTAGTAAGTGTGTGAATCCTGTAGAATTTCTGTGTTTCTGTATAAATTGGAGCTGAAATCTGATCAGATCTCTGCTTGAGCATGAGTTTAATCATTAGATTTCTCTCAGTCATGTGGAAGTGGTTATATTCCTCTCTCTGTAAGATCTCAGGAACTTACACTGTCACTCTTCAGCAGGAATATAAATAGAAAAACACACAAAATACATGAAATCAGACCAGAGCTTTGTTTCTCACTGTTCAGTGTTGTTTCCACAGACACACCCAAATAATGACGTCAGTGTCAACGATTGGTCTAGATTGTTCCTGAAGGGGCGGGGCGAGTTTATAACTCCCTGCTGTATAAGACTGCTCAGTCAGTACAGAGGAGTGTTTCGGAGTCACACAGATCTGATGTTCATTTACTTACTTACTTACTTACACACACACACACACACTCCGACACACACTCCGACACACACGGACACTCACCCCGGACAGCTTCAGAGGGATATGAGAGGTAACAGTGTGAGGGATTCAGCACTGACTCTCTCTCTTCATCTTCTACTGCTGCTGTTAGATGGAGTTTCCTCTTACAGTAAGTCTGTTTTTACTACAGCTTTACATTTACACCTCAGATTAAGATTAAAAGTGTGTATCTGAGGGATGAAGCCTAATGAGTGTTAATTAGTCGAGCTGTTGGTGTAAAACACAGGGAGTCAGTGTGAATGTGAGCGGAAAGTCTAATGCCGAGTTCACACTGCATGACTTTTCAGTCACCGACTAGTTTTGCAAAATCAGGGCACATCGACAATCGTGCTGTGTGAATGACCAAAAACTCGGCCTGACCATGAGTCCCGTGAAATATCTGGCATGCTAAACATCTGGACCTGTCGGTGACTCAAAGTCCTGCAGTGTGACAGGACCTCTGACTGAAACATACCTCGGCGATGACCTACAGCCAATGAGAGAGCGAGATACAGGGCAGCGGTCAGTTTGGGAAGGAGTTATAGACCACAATATCAGCAAGCATGGCTTCGGTTGGAGCACAATATTATAGTTTAACAGAGTTTATTGGATTTTATTAGAAAAATGTCTTAAATATAGTTATATCAGAATAAATAAGCTCTACAATTATATCAAACAGAAATAAAACAGAAATATTTGCTTGACCAGCCGCATTAGCAGCAGCACACTGCGGAACACATAATCCTCGTTCCCCACACTGACCATTTGGCCGTGTGACCGGTCTTGATTTAGCTCTGCATTGTGTGAAAAGATGCGCAGGACCGGGCAACAGAAATTACTCCGGCTACATTTTATTCTCTCCTCTGTCACTCTTCCTGCAAACTGTAAAAGAATAATTTCCAGAATATAAAAAAATTAATAATAACAAAAGAGATATTTTAAGTGAAATTAATAAGCTAAGATAGCACTCATTGGAGATTCTTCCTATTGTGAAGTCATGCAGTGTGAAAGCTCCTGTCACCAATCCATCATGCAGTGTGAACACAGCAGAGACTGAATGCTAACACAGATAGTCATGCAAGGTGAAAGCAACCATGATCTGATCAACCATGAACTTTGAAAGTCCTGCAGTGTTAAGGCCTGGTCACACTACAAGACTTTAACCTTCGGCAGATCTCTTTGCTGTTCAGACTACATGACTTCACTGTATGTCTTTTTGTCCTTGTGGTGTTCACACTACGTGATGCTTCGTAATTGATCCACAAGAGGGCGTCGCACACCACACCATCTGACAATTCTTGTCACTCAACCCCTCAATGTCGTCCCCAAACCACGTTTTGTCACGAAAACACATGCGACAGGTGGATCCGGAAATGACGCGAGACTTTCGGTAGAGGTTTGTTTTGAAAATGGACGTCGGCAGGAGTCTCGTTCTAAATACATGTTAATTTATTAAAATAAATGTTGTGTCCACACTATTTTTGAAACCATGTTGCTGCTGCTGCTTTTCTTCTGGTGACCTCAACTCTGTTGACTTGCTCTCTCATTGGCTGGAGGTCGTAGCTACAATTGACACCATGTGATGTGGAGTCGGCCGACCGTCCCAGATATTTAACATGCCAGATATCTGGATTTTGTCTGCGAGGTTCAGCGACACGTCAGTGAGCCTCTTTGAGGCGTCGTTGAGTAGTTCACACATAAAGATTGCCGAGCTCTGATCACCCGCTGGTTTTCCCACGATCACAGACTGATCTGTTGGCCAGCTCGTTAATTTACAAATCGGGCTTAAAATCCTGTAGTGTGAACTAAGCTTTAGGTCAAGGATTAAAGGTTAAGGATATGTAAAATTTGAAAATTCATCTGCCTTTTGCAACTCTCTGATGTCCTTTTTCAATGATAAAATATACAAAATTCATCTGCACTTAGGCTCACCATCCTCCCTTACTACTTCTGAATCTTGGCCTATTCTTTATCCTTTCTCCACTTTCCAGTTTCCTACCAATTCAGATACACTATATTGCCAAAAGTATTCGCTCACCCATCCAAATAATCAGAATCAGGTGTTCCAATCACTTCCATGGTCACAGGTGTATAAAATCAAGCACCTAGGCATGCAGACTGTTTTTACAAACATTTGTGAAAGAATGGGTCGATCTCAGGAGCTCAGTGAATTCCAGCGTGGAACTGTGATAGGATGCCACCTGTGCAACAAATCCAGTCGTGAAATTTCCTTGCTCCTAAATATTCCACAGTCAACTGTCAGCTGTATTATAAGAACGTGGAAGTGTTTGGGAACGACAGCAACTCAGCCACGAAGTGGTAGGCCACGTAAACTGATGGAGCGGGGTCAGCGGATGCTGAGGCGCATAGTGCGAAGAGGTCGCCAACTTTCTGCAGAGTCAATCGCTACAGACCTCCAAACTTCATGTGGCCTTCAGATTAGCTCAAGAACAGTGCGCAGAGAGCTTCATGGAACGGGTTTCCATGGCCGAGCAGCTGCATCCAAGCCATACATCACCAAGTGCAATGCAAAGCGTCGGATGCAGTGGTGTAAAGCACGCCGCCACTGGACTCTAGAGCAGTGGAGACGTGTTCTCTGGAGTGACCAATCGCGCTTCTCCATCTGGCAATCTGATGGACGAGTCTGGGTTTGGCGGTTGCCAGGAGAACGGTACTTGTCTGACTGCATTGTGCCAAGTGTAGTGGAGGGGGGATTATGGTGTGGGGTTGTTTTTCAGGAGCTGGGCTTGGCCCCTTAGTTCCAGTGAAAGGAACTCTGAATGCTTCAGCATACCAAGACATTTTGGACAATTCCATGCTCCCAACTTTGTGGGAACAGTTTGGAGCTGGCCCCTTCCTCTTCCAACATGACTGTGCACCAGTGCACAAAGCAAGGTCCATAAAGACATGGATGACAGAGTCTGGTGTGGATGAACTTGACTGGCCTGCACAGAGTCCTGACCTCAACCCGATAGAACACCTTTGGGATGAATTAGAGCGGAGACTGAGAGCCAGGCCTTCTCGTCCAACATCAGTGTGTGACCTCACAAATGTGCTTCTGGAAGAATGGTCAAAAATTCCCATAAACACACTCCTAAACCTTGTGGACAGCCTTCCCAGAAGAGTTGAAGCTGTTATAGCTGCAAAGGGTGGACCGACGTCATATTGAACCCTATGGATTAGGAATGGGATGTCACTTAAGTTCATATGCGAGTCAAGGCAGGTGAGCAAATACTTTTGGCAATATAGTGTATTTCAGATCTTATACATAAGTCTAAGTCTTCTACTTGTTCTCTGGATCCACTTCCCACTGTTCTGGTCAAGGCCTGTCTTCCCCCTCTGATTCCTCTTATTTCTGCTATCATTTGCTCCTCTCTTACTACTGGAATTGTTCCTGTCCCACTTAAAACTGCCGCTATTACTCCAATTCTGAAAAAGTCTGGTGCTGATCCTAGTAATTTCAACAATCTCCGCCCTATCTCCCTATCTCCAACTTACCTTTTCTTTCAAAAATCCTTGAAAAAATAGTTGCTTCTCAACTTCATTCTCATTTAACTTGTAATAACTTGTATGAACATTTCCAGTCTGGTTTTCGCCCTTTTCATAGCACTGAAACTGCCCTTTTAAAAATTACTAATGACCTTCTCATGGCAGCTGATTCTGGTTGAGTTACCATTCTTATCCTTCTTGATCTAAGTGCGGCCTTTGATACCATTTCTCATACCATCCTTCTTAATCGACTTATCTCAGTTGGCATTACTAACACCCCTCTGGACTGCTTTAAATCATATCTATCAGAGCGCACGCAGTTCATCAAATTACACTCTTTTAGTTCCAAATCTTCCCCTGTTAACACTGGAGTCCCGCAAGGTTCTGTCCTTGGACCTCTTCTTTTCATCATCTACCTTCTTCCTCTTGGCAATATCTTTCGAAAATATGGTATTCTATGTCACTGTTATGCGGATGACACCCAACTCGATTACTCCAGCAAACCTAATGCTACCCTCCCTCCTTCCTCTCTTCTTGACTGCTTTAATGAACTCAAATCCTGGTTCTCTTCCAACTTCCTCAAATTAAATAGTGAGAAAACTGAATTTCTTTTAATTGGTACTAAAGCAACTTTATCTGAAATGAATAGCTTCTCCCTCTCTATTGACAATTCTATTGTTTCCCCTTCTACTCAGGTTAAGAGTTTGGGTGTCCTCCTGGACAGTTCACTCTCATTTCAATCACATATTAATAACATTACCCGGTCTGCGTATTTCCATCTACGTAATATCAACCGTCTTCGTCCTTCCCTCACACAGAATGCTACTGCTATTCTTGTTCACAATCTTGTTACCTCACATATTGACTATTGTAACTCCCTTCTTTTTGGTCTCTCTCATAAATCTCTTCTTCAACTTCAACTGGTTCAAAACTCAGCAGCTCGTATCATCACTAAAACTCCTTCATTTCACCACATCACTCCGGTTCTGCAGCAGCTTCACTGGCTTCCAGTCAAGCTTCGCATAGACTTTAAGATTCTTCTTCTCACTTTTAAAGCTATTCACAATCTTGCCCCTTCATACTTGTCTGATCTTCTCCATATTCATGTTCCATCTCGTTCTCTTAGATCTGCCTCTTCTCTTCATCTTTCTGTGCCTTCTGCTCGTCTCGCCACCATGGGGCAGAGGGCTTTCTGTTGCTCTGCTTCCCAGCGCTGGAATTTTTTACCTCCAGACATCCGTAACCTTGACTCTCTGTTTATCTTTAAATCTAGATTCAAGTCTCACCTGTTTAAGCTTGCTTACTCTTCCTAAATCCTACTTGCCCTCTCACACAGTGCTGTTTTGTAACTTATTGTTCAGTGTCCTTGGGTGTTGAGAAAGGCACCTATAAATAAAATGTATTATTATTATTATTATTATTATTATTATTATTATTAAAGATCTCTTCTCATGTTTGTGTCTGTAGCCGAGTTTGAGATCTCGGTACCCACTGGTGTACAGTTGGGTGTGTACGGGGAGGCGGTGCTTCTGTCCTGCACGTTCCCGGTGAGCGGTCAGTGGGACCCAGACAGCAGCGTGATCATGTGGCAGCGCCAGCTAGAGGTGGTCCATAGTTTCTACCACGGCCGAGACCAGCCGCAGTACCAGAGCCGGAGATATGCCAACCGCACCAGCCTGTTCCACCAGGAGATGAAGAAGGGGAACGCGTCACTCAGGCTGGACCGTATCACTCTGGAGGACGCGGGGGAGTACACCTGCTCCGTCAGCACTCGGCTGGGCAGCCAGAGGAAGAGCTTCCCCCTTAAAGTAGCAGGTAACGATGCGACTGTACAATAAAGTGCTCTGAAAACTGTTAGCTAGCTAGCGCTCATGGTGAATGATTACTGGTTACCATGGTAACCCACCACTCAGCACTCTTCTCTACCCTTCCTTTAGCGTTCTACCCCGAGCCTCGTCTGCACATCTCCGTGCTGAGCGACGGCCACGTGGAGGTGCTGGTCACCTCAGAGGGCGGGTTCCCTTCCCCCTCCCTGCAGTGGCTGATGGGAAACGCCAGCGACGTCACCGACCAAACACACACGCAGCTGAGGCAGGACCAACACACACATCTGTACAGCGTGAACAGTAAACTGAACCTCAGTGGAACCGTCAACTCCTCCATCACCTTCATCATGAAGAACCCAGATCTGGAGCAGGAGATCAGGAGGAACATCGACCTCTTCTCAGGTGGGTTCCTCAAGACCAAAGGTCCCGGAGACGTGAAGTCTAACTGCCAGCATTCAGATGTGAAACGGAGTAAAGATTTCTACAGTGTCAAGTATAAAATAAAATAAAATACACTGAACATGTTCTTTTGTTTCACAGAAAATGGAGGATTTGACCAGAGCCGACAGCGAGCAGGACTCATCGTGCTTTCTGTTGTCGGGTCACGGCACTAGCTGTGATCACTTCACTCATGATCTTTCTGCACTGGAGGATGAAAAAGGAAAAGTCCAGAAAGATTTCAGAGACTGACATCGAGTCTTCAGCAGCTTCCAGGAATCAGACAGCAGCAGAAAATCCTGCAGAAGCAGCAAAAGCAGATGAAGCTGAAAGTAGTACAGAAACTCTGTTAAAGGACGGTTTCAGGGGAGGAGGTTAGATTAGAAGAAGAGAAGTAGAATTTTATATTAGGATTCATTTATTTAGATGGACACTAGTCACTGACCTTCATGTTCTACTTGTGTGGAGTCAAGGCTTCGAAACCACGTCTCCTTCCTGATCACCAGCTCCTGTCCACCTCACCCCTCATTCTGTGCTCACAAAAACATTTTAGTGGACTGAATGTAGATTAATATTTCTGATGAAACACGTTAATGGTGTGTGCTCCGGTTCTGCTGTGATCCTGTCCTGTGTGTCCAGGAGAAGATCCAGACTCTGGTCAGATTACTGAAGAACTGTGACATAGATATTTTGTGAACAAGCATTTTTACTTCAAATGACCATACTGTTGTTTTTTCTGTTATACAGTTTCACTGATTTCATTTCTGATACCAGATCATACTAAACTAAACTAAACTGTGACTCCGCCCACTATTTCAGTGGCTTCATCACTTTTAACAGCTGTGAAGACGAATCTGGACATGAGAGGAGAACTATTTCAGAAGAACAGAAACTGGAGGTTTCACTGAACTCCTGACACCCAGATGTTTAGACAGATGTTCAGGCAGATGTTCAGGGTGTTGTGTAATTACAGTTCAGTTCTATCAGTTAGTGTTAAATTCAGTCATAAACAATGGCAGCTTCGGTCAACATCACGGTGACATCATCATAATATTTATGTTTAAATAAAACATTGGAAGGTTTCTGATCTGTTAAAAGGTCTGTGTTACTCGATGGGTCACTCTTGCTGGACAGGAGGCCTGAATAGTGCTGAAGGTTTACTGCTGCATTTTTAATAATGTTCATTTGGATCATTTGGTCCACATGTCCTACAGCTGATTATTTTCCTCTAACAGCACGTCTCCAAGTGTTTTATTTCTGGGAGCAGTTTCCTAAAGATGAAGTGTCCTCATTACAGGGTGATGTGCCGTACTCATGACCCCTTTACACTTACATTTAATGTCTCTCTTGTCCCTCACACTGCAGCTGTTAAACAGCTGTTAGCTCAGCAGACACTTCCTCATGGGGTGTTTTGTCAGGACTGATCACGAGGTCAGCAAACTGTCAGATGCTCCAGGGCACAAAAATATATCATAAGTCAAAACAACATGGTGTGAGTTTAACCTCAGTTTCCCTTTCACTGTGGAAATAGATTCAAATAACAAGAAAAGAGCAGCACTGACTTCCTGTCTTCCACCTGAAGAGTGCACTGCATCCTCACCCTCACACCATCTTCACCCTCACCCTCACTGCATCCTCACCCTCACACCTCACTGCATCCTCACCTCACACCATCTTCACCCTCACACCTCAGACCATCCTCACCCTCACTTTCACTGCATCCTCACCTCACTGCATCCTCATCTCATACCTCACTGCATTCTCACTGCACACCTCACCCTCAATTCACCCTCCCTGCACACCTCACTGCATCCTCACCTCACTGTATCCTCACCTCACACCTCAAGTCAAAAAGCTTTTTTTAGCCTCACTGCACCCTCACCCTCACTGCATCCTCACCTCACTGCATCCTTACTGCATCCTCACCTCACACCACACTGCATCCTCACCTCACTGCATCCACACCTCATACCTCATCAAGTCAAAAAGCTTTTATTGACATTTCATCCATATATAGCTGACACAGTACACAGTGACATGAGACAATGTTTCTCCAGGACCCTGGAGCTACACAACAACACAACAGCAAATGATATTTAACTCAGGAAAGTCTCTCACACACACACACACACACACACACAACAGGACAGTCCCTACCCTTCTCCTGCATTATCATACACATTGAAATTCACATTCAGGAAACAATTGTTTAAGTTGGCTAAAATATACATATCAACTGAAAACAACAGAGGAATCTGTGTGTGTGTGTGTGTGTGTGTGTGTGTAGGAGGAAGTGGAAATACTGACGCGTACAGCCTGCATTTCAGAGCGCTTCAACAGACAGGATTGTGAAGTGTGTGTGTGTGTGTGTGTGTGTGTGTGTGTGTGTGTGTAGGACTGGTTTCTTCAGTACTAATGTGGAAGAGAGATCAGAGTCAGTGAGGCAGTGTTACTGTGGGAAAGTGGACTTTGTCATGGTCAGACTACAGACCGGTTTATTCTACATGCAAATATTTCACGAGAGAGAGAGAGAGAGAGAGAGAGAGAGAGAGGGACAGAGAGAGAGAGAAATTAATGTGAACAGGAAGTGTGTGATGAATACAGTTACTATCAGGAAGTGGAGCAACTTCCTGCTTCAAAAGAAATTTTTTGATAAAACATTCCTCTGATGTTTATCACTTCCTGTATCCTGTTCTGTGTGTGTGTGTGTGTGTTTATTGAAATAACTTGAAACAATACAAAATAAAATACTAAGCACATTAAATACAGTTAAACAACAACAACAACAAAACATTAATTACAACAAATCAAAGACAAAGGACAAAGAATTATAAATAATATGGCAGTCCAAGTAAAGGTAAAAGACACGAGAGGAAAGTTATGATATATAAACAGTGGGAAAGATGTAGCAAGAAATATATTTACTTCAATTAAAGCAGTGTCATAGAAATGTAGAAGTTTCTTCTTCTTCTTCTTAAATCAAATTAGTTTAAGAGAATTAAAAAGTCAGGGCATTTCCATTATGAAAAGGGGGAAATACAATTGTTCCTTTCGAATTCTTTGTTTATGTAGAATAATTATGAAGAATTTTGCATTTAAGACAAAATAATTAACTACAAATTCAAGAGGTTTATTTTCCGAATTCTCATAATAAAAAATTACATCTTTAATGCCAAAGGAGTGAGATACATTGAGGTGGTCCAAGAGGTGGCATTTTAGGAGAGTTAAGAATCTTTTTGTTTTCTCACACTCAAAGAACAAATGTATCAAAGTTTCATCAACTGTATCACAGAAAGAACATTTATTATCTACCTCCGACTATCTAGATAAGACAGAGCTGACAGGGTAAATCTTGTGGAGAATCTTAAAATGAACTTCTTTTCTTTTGTTGGAAATGCAGTATTTATTAGGCAGAAGCCAGGCTTTAGGCCAGTTAATATCTTGAATATAAGATCTCCAGTAAAGTTTCCCTCTAGGAGTAATTCTTCTTTGAGTTTGAAAAATCCGGCGAATGTGTTTATTATTGCATTTCCTATCTGTTATATCCATACCATCTAAAAAGAGAGAGAGAGAGAGAGAGAGAGAGAGAGAGAGAGGGACAGAGAGAGAGAGAGACAGAGAGAGAGAGAGAGGGACAGAGAGAGAGAGAGAGAGGGACAGAGAGAGAGAGAGAGAGAGAGAGAGGGACAGAGAGAGAGAGAACGAGAGAGAGAGAGAGAGAGAGAGAGAGAGAGAGAGAGAACGAGAGAGAGAGAGAGAGAGAGGGACAGAGAGAGAGAGAGAGAGGGACAGAGAGAGAGAGAGAGAGAGAGAGGGGGACAGAGAGAGACAGAGAGAGAGAGAGAGAGGGACAGAGAGAGAGAGAGACAGAGAGAGAGGGACAGAGAGAGAGAGAGACAGAGAGAGAGAGAGAGGGACAGAGAGAGAGAGAGAGAGAGAGGGGGACAGAGAGAGACAGAGAGAGAGAGAGAGAGAGAGAGAGAGGGACAGAGACAGAGAGATGGACAGAGAGAGAGAGAGAGAGAGAGAGAGAGAGGCAGCAATGTAGACTTGAGCTTGGAGGAGGAGCAAGAAGAGGAGCAGGGGGAGGAGCCCTCACCACACTACAGTCCTGAACAGATCAGACAGCTGGAGAAGACAGTGTCCCAAATCAAAGAGAACCTTTCTCTACAAGAGGTGGAGCTGATAGAACTCAAGGAGAAGGTACTCTCCAATCCTCATCCTACACAACCATATCAATTTCTAAAAGATCAGCTGAGCCTTATAAAATCTGAGTTCAACACTGCAATGCGAGAACTGAAGGTAGAACTTGGTAAGCTACAAAAAGACAAAGACACTTTGAGGATTGAGCTTAATGCCATAAAAGAAGAGTTCCACCTCAGGGATCAGACAATAAACACCCTGAGGGAGCAGCTAAAGGAACGCAAAGCCAGTCAGGAGCCACCCAAACCAGCAGAGGATAGACCACCTCACACACAGCTATTAAACTCACATCCAGGACCATCAAACCCCCAACCACCACCAAACACCACAACACAGCCACCAAGACCCCAGACTGAACCACCAAAACCCCAGGCAGAACCACCAAGACCCCAGACTGAACCACCAAAACCCCAGGCAGATCCACCAAGACCCCAGACTGAACCACCAAAACCCCAGGCAGAACCACCAAGACCCCAGACTGAACCACCAAAACCCCAGGCAGATCCACCAAGACCCCAGACTGAACCACCAAAACCCCAGGCAGAACCACCAAGACCCAAGACTGAACCACCAAACACCACAACACAGCCACCAAGACCCCAGACTGAACCACCAAAACCCCAGGCAGAACCACCAAGACCCCAGACTGAACCACCAAAACCCCAGGCAGATCCACCAAGACCCCAGACTGAACCACCAAAACCCCAGGCAGATCCACCAAGACCCCAGACTGAACCACCAAAACCCCAGGCAGAACCACCAAGACCCCAGACTGAACCACCAAAACCCCAGGCAGAACCACCAAGACCCCAGGCAGATCCACCAAGACCCCAGGCAGAACCACATAATCCTGATGTAAAAACAGGAACAGAAAAACAACCCACAAAATCTCCAACACACACATACACAGATGCAGACTTTGTCATACTAATAGACTCTAATGGAAAATTTCTAGATGAAGAAAAGCTCTCCCCTGGTCGTCGAGTCACTAAACTGTGGTGTCCCAGGACCAGCAACGCACTCGAGCTCATCACTAAGACCATCTCCAATGAGCCAAGCCACATCATCATCCACACTGGAACTAATGATCTAAGATCACAACAGGAAAGAGTGGCTGATTCTATCAAGAGAGTGGCACAGACTACTACACACAAATTCCCTTCCTCCAAAATAATAATCTCTACCCTCCTACCCAGGAGAGATTTACATCCTACCACCATCCAAAGGGTAAATACAGAGATCACCCGCGGCTGTGCATTAATGGCAAACGTTCACCTGGCACACCACCCTAACCTCAACATCCACAGCCTCCATGATTACGTCCACCTACGCAAGGACGTGGTGGGCATGTTGGCAAAGAATCTTAAAGATGCCGCTCTTGGACGCAACCCAGATAGCCCTCAGAAGAACAGCAAACCCAGCCTCCCCAGACAACCCTACTCACCACCAATGAAGATCAGAGCTCAGCTACTAGACCATCACCAGTATCCACCTCCCTGGTACCATTCACCTATTCGTGCACCAAGAGCAGCCCAGGTACAACGGTCCACCACCTCACCTAGACACCCCAGTACCAGTCCAGTGACCTCAACACCACCCAGACCCACCCAACAGTCACAGCGACAGAGCTACGCTGCTGTAGTGAACACACCAAGGAGTCCAGCAGACCTGGGAGAAATCAAACACCTGCTCAACCTTATATACACCAGACTGATGAGCTAAGTGCTGAACATTTCCACTAAGAACATGGTGCACTCACACACATACACACACACACATACACACACTAACAAACAAACACACACAGTGTATACATGTATATGTTTCTTTAGTTTGTTTACATGCTTGGTGGTTAAAAAAAAAAAAAAAAAAAAAAATCCGTACAGGTTTATCTCTGCCTTAAGACTATTTGTATTTGTGGCCTGATTTCATCTCTTCTGATATGAAATAACTTTCAATTTGTATGTGGAACATTCAGGGCATTACATCTTCACTTTTTGGGTGCAAAATTAAAACCAGTGAATTTCAGAACACCACAGAAGACACAGACATTATCACCCTCCAGGAAACCTGGAGTAAATCGATCACTCACTGTCCCTCTAACTATAATGAAATAATCACCCCATCCATTAAACATCCTGCTGTTAAAAAAGGGAGAGACTCAGGCGGAATTATCATTTGGTTCAAATCAGATTTCATAGCACCCCAAAAATTAAACAAATCTCACATTTGGCTTAAAATTAAAAAAGACATTTTAAATTCTACAAGAGACATTTTCCTGTGTACAGTATATATCCCTCCCAGCGACTCCCCTTATTACGATGAGGAGATCTTCCCCAAGCTCCACACTGAGATCTGCAGCTTCCAGGCCCAGGGAAACGTGCTGATCTGTGGAGACCTGAACGCCCACACCGGCTATCTCCCCGACTTTAACACAGAGGATGGAAGCAGTTTTATATTCGGACAACATTACCTAAGAAACCTGACCAACCTTCCCTGCCACAACTTTGACTCGCAGGTCAATAAAAATGGAAAGGACCTGCTGCAGCTCTGTCAAAGCCTGGGACTGTTCATTGTAAACGGAAGGACACGAGGAGACTCTTTAGGCAGGTACACCTTCTACTCACCTCTTGGTAACAGCACAGTAGATTACATGATAACAGATTTAGACCCTTTCTCTGTCAGCGCATTCACTGTTAAGCCACTAACCATACAGATGGGCCCAAAACAGCACAGAACTGTTCCAGAAAGCAAGAGGCAGGAAATCCAAACACTATTAGACAGCTTTATAAACACGACATACACTCACAGTAACAAAGGCATCAATCTCGCAGTTAGAAATATAAATCATATTTTCATTAGAGCCGCACAAATAAGTCAATTAAAATGATTCAGTAACATACCTAAAAATCCAACGGATGATAAATGGTTTGACACAGAATGCCAAAATATTAGAAAAGAAATAAGAAAATTATCCAATCAAAAACACAGAGATCCAAATCATGCAGAATTACACCTTCATTACTGTGACACTTTAAGACTTTATAAACATACACTCAGAATCAAAAAAGCCCAATTTACCAAAAAACAACTGACACTAATTGAGGAGTCCATAAACACTAATAGTTTCTGGGAGCACTGGAAAATAATAATAAATCTAAATCTGAACTGGCAACACAAACAGTGACATATGGGTCAGTCACTTCAAATCAATTTATACTCTTAACAACAACAACAACAAAACGGTACAAAACATTATCATTAAAAAATTGAACACATTAGAATTGGCTATAAAAGACTCCCAAAATCCTCTGGACTCCCCCATTACTGAGCAGGAACTCTCAAAAACATTGGTCATTCTAAAACCCAAAAAAGCAAGTGGACCTGACAACATCCTTAATGAAATGATTAAATTCACAAGTAAAAAATTCCAATTGGCAATTCTTAAATTATTTAACATGATTGTGAGAGTAGGTCATTTCCCTGACACCTGGACTCAAGGTGTCCACCCATCTTCATATCCATCTTCCATCTTCATAGGGTCTTAAATTCGACCCTAATAACTCCCGAGGCATCCGTGTGAACAGTGACCTGGGGAAGGTTTTATGCAGCATCATACTTATAGACTTCCTTATGAAACACAGTGTTGAGTAAAAGTTAAATTGGATTCATACCAAATCACCGCACCAGTGATCATATTTCCACCCTACACACCCTGACTGACCGACACGTTAACCAAAACAAAAATTTGCACGTTTCATAGATTTCCAAAAAGCTTTTGATTCCATTTCCAAGGTTTATTTTATAAAATTCTCGAAAGTGGTGTAGGGGTAAAACCTATGATATTATCAAATCCATGTACACGAACAATAAGTGTGGAATTAAAATCGGCAACAAAAGAACAAAATTCTTCCATCAGGAGCGTGGAGTGAGACAGGGCTGCTGTCTGAGCCCAACACTCTTTAATATATATATTAACTAACTGGCTTCCATATTAGATCGCTCGACAGCACCCGGTCTCACTTTACATGACTCAGAGGTCAAATTCCTGCTGTACGCAGATGACCTGGTCCTGCTGTCCCCCAGTGTTCAGGGTCTACAGCAGAACCTGGACCTGCTGCAGCAGTACTGTCAGATCTGGGCCCTGACCATCAACCTCAAAAAGACCAAAACGATTATCTTTCAGAAAAAAGATCCAGATGTCACAGAAACACAACACAGTTCACCATAGAAACACACAAAATAGAAAACTGTAAAGAGTACAGCTACTTAGGACTGAAACTGAGTTCCACAGGAAGTTTCAGTCCAGCAGTGAATGAGCTGACCGAGATCGCTCGCAGGGCGTTCTACACCATCAAAAAACAAATTCAGATCCACATCCCAATCTGGATCAAATTATTCCAATCAATAATCCAACCTATTCTGCTGTATGGGTGTGAGGTCTGGGGGCCACTGACACACCAAAACTTTACACAATGGGATAAACATCCAGCTGAAATCATCCACACACAATTCTGTAAATCTATTCTACAAATCCACAGGAACACCACAAACACCGGCTGCCGAGACGAATCAGGCCGATTCCCACTGCTGCTCCAAATTCAGAAAAGATCCATCAAATATCATCTCCACCTAAAACACAGTGACCCTCAGAGCTCTCACTACAAACACAGTGACCCCCAGAGCTATCACTACAAACACAGTGACCCCCAGAGCTCTCACTACAAACACAGTGACCCTCAGAGCTCTCACTACAAACACAGTGACCCCCAGAGCTCTCACTACAAACACAGTGACCCTCAGAGCTATCACTACAAACACAGTGACCCTCAGAGCTATCACTACAAACACAGTGACCCTCAGAGCTCTCACTACAAACACAGTGACCCTCAGAGCCATCACTACAAACACAGTGACCCCCAGAGCTCTCACTACAAACACAGTGACCCCCAGAGCTATCACTACAAACACAGTGACCCTCAGAGCTATCACTACAAACACAGTGACCCTCAGAGCTCTCACTACAAACACAGTGACCCCCAGAGCTATCACTACAAACACAGTGACCCTCAGAGCTATCACTACAAACACAGTGACCCTCAGAGCTCTCACTACAAACACAGTGACCCTCAGAGCCATCACTACAAACACAGTGACCCCCAGAGCTATCACTACAAACACAGTGACCCCCAGAGCTATCACTACAAACACAGTGACCCCCAGAGCTCTCACTACAAACACAGTGACCCCCAGAGCTCTCACTACAAACACAGTGACCCCCAGAGCTATCACTACAAACACAGTGACCCTCAGAGCTATCACTACAAACACAGTGACCCCCAGAGCTATCACTACAAACACAGTGACCCCCAGAGCTCTCACTACAAACACAGTGACCCCCAGAGCTCTCACTACAAACACAGTGACCCTCAGAGCTCTCACTACAAACACAGTGACCCTCAGAGCCATCACTACAAACACAGTGACCCTCAGAGCTATCACTACAAACACAGTGACCCCCAGAGCTATCACTACAAACACAGTGACCCCCAGAGCTCTCACTACAAACACAGTGACCCCCAGAGTTCTCACTACAAACACAGTGACCCCCAGAGCTATCACTACAAACACAGTGACCCTCAGAGCTATCACTACAAACACAGTGACCCTCAGAGCCATCACTACAAACACAGTGACCCTCAGAGCTATCACTACAAACACAGTGACCCTCAGAGCTATCACTACAAACACAGTGACCCCCAGAGCTCTCACTACAAACACAGTGTCCCCCAGAGCTCTCACTACAAACACAGTGACCCTCAGAGCTCTCACTACAAACACAGTGACCCTCAGAGCTATCACTACAAACACAGTGACCCCCAGAGCTCTCACTACAAACACAGTGACCCTCAGAGCCATCACTACAAACACAGTGACCCTCAGAGCCATCACTACAAACACAGTGACCCTCAGAGCTCTCACTACAAACACAGTGACCCCCAGAGCTATCACTACAAACACAGTGACCCCCAGAGCTATCACTACAAACACAGTGACCCCCAGAGCTCTCACTACAAACACAGTGACCCCCAGAGCTCTCACTACAAACACAGTGACCCCCAGAGCTATCACTACAAACACAGTGACCCTCAGAGCTATCACTACAAACACAGTGACCCCCAGAGCTATCACTACAAACACAGTGACCCCCAGAGCTCTCACTACAAACACAGTGACCCCCAGAGCTCTCACTACAAACACAGTGACCCTCAGAGCTCTCACTACAAACACAGTGACCCTCAGAGCCATCACTACAAACACAGTGACCCTCAGAGCTATCACTACAAACACAGTGACCCCCAGAGCTATCACTACAAACACAGTGACCCCCAGAGCTCTCACTACAAACACAGTGACCCCAGAGTTCTCACTACATACACAGTGGCCTCCAGAGCTATCACTACAAACAGAGTGACCCTGAGAACTACCAATACAAACACAGTGACCCTCAGAGCCATCACTACAAACACAGTGACCCTCAGAGCTCTCACTACAAACACAGTGACCCCTCAGAGCTCTCACTACAAACACAGTGACCCCCAGAGCTCTCACTACAAACACAGTGACCCCCAGAGCCATCACTACAAACACAGTGACCCCTCAGAGCTCTCACTACAAACACAGTGACCCCCAGAGCGATCACTACAAACACAGTGACCCCAGAGCTCTCACTACAAACACAGTGACCCTCAGAGCTATCACTACAAACACAGTGACCCCCAGAGCTATCACTACAAACACAGTGACCCTCAGAGCTCTCACTACAAACACAGTGACCCTCAGAGCTCTCACTACAAACACAGTGACCCCCAGAGCTCTCACTACAAACACAGTGACCCCCAGAGCTCTCACTACAAACACAGTGACCCTCAGAGCTATCACTACAAACACAGTGACCCCCAGAGCTCTCACTACAAACACAGTGACCCTCAGAGCTATCACTACAAACACAGTGACCCCCAGAGCTATCACTACAAACACAGTGACCCCCAGAGCTCTCACTACAAACACAGTGACCCCCAGAGCTCTCACTACAAACACAGTGACCCCCAGAGCTATCACTACAAACAGTGACCCCCAGAGCTATCACTACAGTGACCCCCAGAGCTCTCACTACAAACACAGTGACCCCCAGAGCTCTCACTACAAACACAGTGACCCCCAGAGCTCTCACTACAAACACAGTGACCCTCAGAGCTCTCACTACAAACACAGTGACCCTCAGAGCCATCACTACAAACACAGTGACCCTCAGAGCTATCACTACAAACACAGTGACCCCCAGAGCTATCACTACAAACACAGTGACCCCCAGAGCTCTCACTACAAACACAGTGACCCCCAGAGTTCTCACTACAAACACAGTGACCCCCAGAGCTCTCACTACAAACACAGTGACCCTCAGAGCTATCACTACAAACACAGTGACCCCCAGAGCTATCACTACAAACACAGTGACCCTCAGAGCTATCACTACAAACACAGTGACCCTCAGAGCCATCACTACAAACACAGTGACCCTCAGAGCCATCACTACAAACACAGTGACCCTCAGAGCTCTCACTACAAACACAGTGACCCCCAGAGCTATCACTACAAACACAGTGACCCCCAGAGCTATCACTACAAACACAGTGACCCCCAGAGCTCTCACTACAAACACAGTGACCCTCAGAGCTCTCACTACAAACACAGTGACCCCCAGAGCTATCGCTACAAACACAGTGACCCTCAGAGCTATCGCTACAAACACAGTGACCCCCAGAGCTATCGCTACAAACACAGTGACCCCCAGAGCTATCGCTACAAACACAGTGACCCCCAGAGCTCTCGCTACAAACACAGTGACCCCCAGAGCTCTCACTACAAACACAGTGACCCTCAGAGCTATCATCACAAACACAGTGACCCTCAGAGCTATCACTACAAACACAGTGACCCTCAGAGCTATCACTACAAACACAGTGACCCTCAGAGCTATCACTACAAACACAGTGACCCCCAGAGCTATCACTACAAACACAGTGACCCCCAGAGCTCTCACTACAAACACAGTGACCCCCAGAGTTCTCACTACAAACACAGTGACCCCCAGAGCTATCACTACAAACACAGTGACCCTCAGAGCTATCACTACAAACACAGTGACCCTCAGAGCCATCACTACAAACACAGTGACCCTCAGAGCTATCACTACAAACACAGTGACCCTCAGAGCTATCACTACAAACACAGTGACCCCCAGAGCTCTCACTACAAACACAGTGACCCCCAGAGCTCTCACTACAAACACAGTGACCCTCAGAGCTCTCACTACAAACACAGTGACCCTCAGAGCTATCACTACAAACACAGTGACCCCCAGAGCTCTCACTACAAACACAGTGACCCTCAGAGCTATCACTACAAACACAGTGACCCCCAGAGCTATCACTACAAACACAGTGACCCTCAGAGCTCTCACTACAAACACAGTGACCCTCAGAGCTCTCACTACAAACACAGTGACCCCCAGAGCTCTCACTACAAACACAGTGACCCCCAGAGCTCTCACTACAAACACAGTGACCCTCAGAGCTATCACTACAAACACAGTGACCCCCAGAGCTCTCACTACAAACACAGTGACCCTCAGAGCTATCACTACAAACACAGTGACCCCCAGAGCTATCACTACAAACACAGTGACCCTCAGAGCTCTCACTACAAACACAGTGACCCTCAGAGCCATCACTACAAACACAGTGACCCCCAGAGCTCTCACTACAAACACAGTGACCCCCAGAGCTCTCACTACAAACACAGTGACCCCCAGAGCTCTCACTACAAACACAGTGACCCCCAGAGCTATCACTACAAACACAGTGACCCCCAGAGCTCTCACTACAAACACAGTGACCCTCAGAGCTCTCACTACAAACACAGTGACCCCCAGAGCTGTCACTACAAACACAGTGACCCTCAGAGCTATCACTACAAACACAGTGACCCCCAGAGCTCTCACTACAAACACAGTGACCCTCAGAGCTCTCACTACAAACACAGTGACCCCCAGAGCTATCACTACAAACACAGTGACCCTCAGAGCTATCACTACAAACACAGTGACCCCCAGAGCTATCACTACAAACACAGTGACCCCCAGAGCTCTCACTACAAACACAGTGACCCCCAGAGCTATCACTACAAACACAGTGACCCTCAGAGCTATCACTACAAACACAGTGACCCCCAGAGCTATCACTACAAACACAGTGACCCCCAGAGCTCTCACTACAAACACAGTGACCCTCAGAGCTCTCACTACAAACACAGTGACCCTCAGAGCTCTCACTACAAACACAGTGACCCCCAGAGCTATCACTACAAACACAGTGACCCCCAGAGCTCTCACTACAAACACAGTGACCCCCAGAGCTCTCACTACAAACACAGTGACCCCCAGAGCTCTCACTACAAACACAGTGACCCTCAGAGCTCTCACTACAAACACAGTGACCCTCAGAGCTATCACTACAAACACAGTGACCCCCAGAGCTCTCACTACAAACACAGTGACCCTCAGAGCTATCACTACAAACACAGTGACCCCCAGAGCTCTCACTACAAACACAGTGACCCCCAGAGCCATCACTACAAACACAGTGACCCCCAGAGCTCTCACTACAAACACAGTGACCCTCAGAGCTCTCACTACAAACACAGTGACCCCCAGAGCTATCACTACAAACACAGTGACCCCCAGAGCTATCACTACAAACACAGTGACCCTCAGAGCTCTCACTACAAACACAGTGACCCCCAGAGCTATCACTACAAACACAGTGACCCCCAGAGCTATCACTACAAACACAGTGACCCTCAGAGCTCTCACTACAAACACAGTGACCCTCAGAGCTCTCGCTACAAACACAGTGACCCCCAGAGTGATCACTACAAAGCCCTGCAGTGCCAAGAGCTGAGCAGAGAGAAGTGTCCCCTCACCCGTCTGGTCCTGACCCTCAGCTCACCAACACACACTAACACACTTCTACATCAGGAACAGCTGCACACAGGAACAATCAGACCTCACCACATTATAACACAACAACAATTACATCACACACTGGAACACACACACACACACAAACACACACACACACACAAACACACACACACACAAGCACAAAGTAAAATGCAGTGCTATCTGGCCCTAAATCCACAGTACACTGTAGCTGAATACCTGAGCACAGTGACTGACCACCAGCACAGAATCACACTGACCAAGTACAGACTCAGCGCACACACACTGTCCATGGAGACGGGCCGCTATAAGAAATCATGGCTCCCTACAGAGCAGAGTGTGTACACAGTGGAACAGCAACACAGTGGACACAGAGCTGCACTTCATGACTGAATGTCAAAAATTCCAACATCTACGTGAAATATATTTAAAAAAATTCCAGTTAATCCATCCCCAGTTCTCCCTCCTGACCAACACTGACCAACTGACCATCCTGTTGGGGGAGAGGAAGGAGAGCTGCGTTCTAGCAGGACAGTACGTATCTCCCTGCCACAAGCTGAGGGATAGTGAGTGACCCACCCAAACACACACACACACTATATATATTTAATTATATTTATTATATTCTCTCTTATTTATGT